>NW_010531972.1:15072-23774 GCF_000687285.1 Phaethon lepturus | reverse complement strand
TGGTGGCACCTGATGGCAGGTGTCCTGCCAGGGCGCTGCCCGTGGCCCCATGGCGCAGCCAGCGCCATTGCCCGTACTCTGGCCATGACACATGAACCGGTGCCCGGCACTGGCCGGGAGCTCTGCGGGCCTCTGTCCTCACGTAGTGCCAAAACCAGGACGAATGTGGTGTTTTACACATTTTATATTTTTAATCTGCCCTCCCCCAGCTTAGGGGGATAAGTGGGTCACAGCATGTGCAAAGGCAAAAGACCCTAACTAATACCATGTAATAATACAAAAACCATGAATGCTGACATCCGTAAGGAGTGAGGAGTATTACGCCAACTGCTTAATTGGGCAAAACAAGGCAAAGCAGAAGGCAAGATTTCATTACTGGCCTGTCAAAGCAAGGAGCCGGGTATGCGGATGCGCGGCCCGGTTCTCCCCGTCTGCCCTCACCCCGTTGTCAGAGCATCCCCAGCCCTCAGGGGCACCGAGCCCTGTTCCAAAAAGGATCAAGAGCAGGGGCTGAAAAAACACAGCACAGGCTGAAGAGCCCCTCTGGCACATCCATTTTCTCTGGCAATTAATGCAGCAATAAATTTTGCGCCCTTCAGCTTATTTCCACCGGACAGTTTGCACTGATACGTTTCCGTTAACGTGCTTTAAGCAAGTTTAAGGCACATTTTTTAAAGTGGTGATTAAAGGAATATGTTGCGCACGGCATGGGAGTCAGCTTCTGTGTGGATGCAAAATAAATATGACAGCTGTGCTCTTATACAAGCTCACAGCAGTTTAGAAGAAAAAGGTCAAACTGGCAGTTTATATGCAAGCTATATAATATACATATAAAGAAACTACATAAAATACATATAAAGGAACTAACCTTTTAAAATGAATATCCATGTGTTTACCCCTGGACTGATCTTAGATATATTTTTAATGAATATAGTGAATAGAAGAAATTGTTCCTTTATGTCAGGGAATTTCTCTCTGGAGACTAGTGGAAGTGGTTGATTTGCCATGCTGAAAAACCTGTGCGAAACAGGACTAAAATAAATTCCCATCCATCTTTTTAAATAAGCAAGCAGTGTTAAGGAAGGCCAGAGGTGGTGGTGTCTGCTGAATTTCTAGGCGACTAATAACTCACCTTGTTAAATAAATGCCACAGAAACACTCAGTGTAAGTTTACAATTAATTTTACTCACATTGGCCCCTAAAATGATGAATATGTTCTCTGCAAATTGATAGCAAACTGTAAAAGAACTGATTGATAATATCATCCTCAGATTGCGTCGGTGCGTTCGGCCCTTGCTGAAGTGTTGTCCCTTTCTTCTCTTTTGTTGCGTTTGATCATCTAGCTATTACGAGACTTTACTAATGTTTTTGAATTTTACGTTTGTTTTGGGGAGAAAACAAGCCAATGCTATCATTATGCTTTGGCATCACTCACAAGGTACCTTTGGTGCAGAATAGCACTGCTGATGCATGAAAAGACGGCTTTTGCAAGGAGCCCATTACCTTTTCAGTCTGTGATCTCTGTTGTTACTCCGGTTTGTTTAAGCTTCTGAACATGTATGAGAACTTCGCTTTCTAAGCAGCTCATTCTAATGTCCTTTGTGATCCAAAAAGCAAAATTTGGTAGCTGGATCAATGGCCAATTCCAGGTGGAGATGGCAGGGGAAACCTTTTCAGCCTAACAAGGTATTTGGCAAAATCTCTGTCGTGGCCTCTGCACTGAAATTTCCTCTTCTTTTTACCCCTTCCACAAGTTTTACTGCACATGTGACTACAGCCTGGTTCTGGTACAGCAAAGCAGCAGCTCGACTTTTGCCCTGTGGAATAGTGTGGATCAGCACAGCACATCCTTTACCATGGTTGAAAACAAATTAATCATTCCTAATGCCAATAAATAAATTGAAATCTTCAGAAAAAGATTCAGAGGAAATATAAGCTACTCCTCTGTTTCAAGTTGTGTCTTACATTTGTCACTAATGCTTAGCTCTTTATTTCACTGTCAATTCTGAAATGAAATTCTTTAATTCCAGCTCAGGTTTAAGGCTTGTGAACACTCCAGAAAAGGTAGTAGACAAGTCCAGTGCAGGACTCAGTGAATACAGACCTGCTTTCTGCGTTATTGTGCTCTAGGAACAAAAGATTGGTTAATCATTTCACCTTTGAGAGAATTCCTGGAATCTTCAGCACTCCGTCTCAGGAATCTTATAACTCCACAGGCTCTAACTAATCTGCAGCGAAGCGTATCTAAGTGCCCCAGGGATTTAATTTCTGAAGTGAAATATTTGTACTTAATTTTTGGGAGATCCTCTGAAAGACACCCATCAGGATGCTATCTGGAAACTTGAAATATATGGCATTAAATGAATGTTGCTGCTGAAGGCAGCAGTTCAAGGACTATTTTGACTTTGCAGGCTCAGTATTTATTAACTTCCATCTAAACCTTAAAAGTTACGACTAGTGGTGTTGCGTGATATACGAAGGTCTGATTCCCCATCGTGAACATACTGTGTCTGATACCCAGAATAAAGAAGGTCTTCGGGGGTGAACGCTGAGCATTCTTTGCACCGAAGGCTATTGGACCTCCCAGCTTTGATTATTACAAGAATTCCTTTGTAGGTAATAATGCAGTATTTTAGCACTCAGAAAAATCCTGTTCCTTTCCCTCCAACCTTTCATTCAATTATTTCCCCCCCTGCCCCTTAATTTTCCATTCTAAATATACTTTATATCCAAGCAAGGTATTCACTGGTAATTCTAGCAAATATGATGTCTGATGGAAAAGCTGACAGAGGCATAGCTAGTTGTTACTGAGACTTAGGATGAAAGATCTAAAAACTGCCCACATTCCGCAAGCTCCAGGGCTCCTTTAAAACTGAAATGGCTTCAAGCACGAGAACCCACCGTGGAAAATAAATGACTGAATGTTTGCTGCCTACATCCTACATTCAGATTGCTATGGGATGACAGTAAGGGAAAATTTTTTTTCAGCTGAAACTGGAAACTATATGGCCAGTCGCTGAGGCTGAAGGCACATCGGCGGGCTGTTCCAGATGGCAAAGCTGCATAGAAGAAATATTTGGCAGGAGTAGCATCATGACCAAACTGCCTGGAAAGAAGGCCCTGGTTAGATGGGTCAGAAATTACAGAACAAGAAGTCTGAGAGGAGCTTTGACTATATTTTGAAATTCCTGGAGAGCTGTAAGGACTGTGCAAGGACAGCGGTGATGCCGCGTTTCCCACACAAAGGCAGGCATCTCGAGTTGCTGGATTTAAAAAAAGTTGGATTTTGAGGAAAAGATTGCCCAGGCTGTCCTTGCAGTCTAGAGAGGAAGAGAGCAGAGAGGCACACACACTGGTGGTATTGGGTTGGGGGGGTGGATCCGGGCCTGGGAAGAAGGAATTAAAAATAGCAGAATATAAGATTAGAGAACATTTGGAGAAAGGAAAAGGAAAGAGAAAAGAAACAGCCAAAATGGGAAGTGGAAATGAGTCAGGAGGGAGGGAAGAGAACACAAATGGGAAGAAATCTGGGCTTATAAAGGAAGGGCAGTCTCTGGAATGGAAAAGGAGAGTTAGGGAGAGTCCATCTTAACAAAACAATGGCAAGAAGCAGTGCCAAAAACATGCTCGTTCTTCCATTAGAAAATTTTGAGTTGTAATTTCTATTTTTTTCTTTGCTAATTCGATTGCTCTAGGTGAGTTAATAAACAAAAAATAAAAGCAGGAGGATGAAGAAAAATGTTAAAGAAATGGAAAAGAAAAGCCTTTGACAAGAAAGGGGAGAAAAGAGAGATAAGGGGACTATTACAACATATTCCAATCTGAACACAGGCAGAGGAGCTTGCTGAAAGGCTGGGATCACAAAAAGAATGCTGCTTACAGTTGGACACAGAAAATACCTGGATGCACAAAACCCCCTCCAAACCCACAACCCTCTTATGATGATTAGCAACTGCTCTGGATTTCTAGTTCCAGCCCATAATAAAACCATTTTTTCCCCCCATACTTGCATGGCAATAATAATGATGATTATGGTTATTTTAACGAGTGTCTAGCAAAGCCTCCCGTCTCTTGAATTCGTTCGGACCTGCGAACGAGGTCTTGGAACACATTCGCTTCGTTTTCTCTTATTATATACAAAATACTGTTGTGTACACTTCAGGAGGGACCGAGGCAAGGCAACCTGGCAAACAAACTTTTATCAAACAGCACTTTGTTGGAAGCATATGTGCTTAGATCCTCAAAAGTAAACAGTATATACCGGAGCAGATTTTCCACCAGTATGTATTGGCATTGCTCCATCCACCCCAGTGGAATTAGGAGTGTTTTCTCCAGCTGAGGATCTGGTTCATCGAGAGTGAACCAGCACTCGGTGCTGTATAGTTTGGAAGAAGCACGGTGGGAAAAGCCTGCAGGGTATCGGGAGCGGGAGTTTGCCCTGCAGGTAGGTGAAACGTGCCTGCTCTTCTGCATGCACAGGTGCACTCATCCCGATTCCCGAGAATTTGCTCTTTGTTTGCCACTGAACCCCAGAAGCAAGTCATCACCAGCAGAAAGGATTTAATGTTAATTAACGCTATCTAAACAATAGGTGATACCATCAGAGACGCTGGATTAAACCAGCACTCCGCTCCACACTCTGTATAGTTTTATCCAGTATGTCATTAAAAACGCCATTTTAAGTGAAGGAATTAAACCAAGTTTGGAGTTTTTGGTTTTGTTTTTTTTTTGGGTCCAGTAACAGTCGCAGTACTTTCTGCCCTCTCAGTGGGCATGGCGGTTTACATTCCTGGTACAACTGGAATGGTGGTAATCTCACAGAAAAAAAGAGCGACGTCTGAAAGAAGAAAGAAGACAGGTTCTTGTCGTCAGTATGGAGAGGCCAGAATGGACTGGCAGAGAAGTTTGGCAGGTGATGGAGATGCAGACGGACACCGCGTTTTGCTGTCGGCGCTTCTTTCTCCACGCA
Organism: Phaethon lepturus; assembly: GCF_000687285.1. NCBI lineage: Eukaryota > Metazoa > Chordata > Aves > Phaethontiformes > Phaethontidae > Phaethon > Phaethon lepturus. The sequence goes on along the minus strand of NW_010531972.1, from coordinate 18,805 downwards.
GGACCCAGGTACCTCCCCCAGTCTGGAACCTCTCCCAGTGAACCCGCCACCCCAGGCCAAAAACTCTTTGCGCAGAAGTTCCCACCTAAAATCCCCCATGGATTCACGGAATATCATTGCTGGATCCACGATGCTCTTGGTACAAAGTAACGATAAAGGTGCAAGACAAAATCCCTCCTCAACCGACAATAAACATACCTCGCCTTTACGGCTGTTGTAAGTGGCAAGGGATGAAGTTCAGTGCCTGGGTAATTTGCACTTTGCACAGAGCATCTGTTTTACGATCCTTTCGCTGATTATACGGCGCAGTCTGTGTGCAAACACCGCGCGTCCTGACCTAGAGCTGCGTCCGCATCTTCATTTGCTCCAGCCTTCAGGTTTGGCCAAGTTCATTGGAAACACAACAGGATCCATTAGGAAAAGTGCGTCAAAGCCTGGCTCATTGCTGCAGCCCCACTGCTGACCAGACGGTCAAGGAGAAGCTAAGCTTGCCCTTGTCACCCACACCAGGCGCAGGGACAGCCGGAGCTCCCACCTTGCTCGCTGCCAGAGGATGCCCGTAAAAAACGACAGAGGATGCCAGGGAGCACCGAAACACAGGCTGCCGATCAGCCGTGGCTAACTAATGGCACTCCAGCTGCTTTTGAAATGAGGGGGAAAAGCGGCTGGAAGGGCCTCTTCAGAGCCGGGAGGATCCCTGGAAGCTGAAGGTGCCTGTTAGTTTGTGGGAGTCGGAAGCGTTCGGCTGCCTGGCTGTCTTCATCCGAGTGACTGCCCGCTTGTATTTAGCAGCAGCTCTGACTCCTTGCTGAACTCGGCCCCTGTAATAACACATTAACGTCTGCTCTTTGCTGAGCCATGAGAGTCCGGGGGCAAGCGCCGTTTGCCAGCGGACTCGCAGCGACCGGTGCCGGCGGCTCTGCAGAGCCTTGGAGGAGCGTGCGCAAGCGCCAGAGCTGCTCGGCCTTCTGGCCAAGGGGAACATGGCACCCGCCAGCTCTTTACTGTCTTGCAAGAGGCTGGCTGCCATGGCCTCAAGCACCAATGCTTTCCTGGCCTGAAAGCCTGGAGCAGCGCGGGCACTGCTCGCCTCTCGCAGCCCCGGCCTGGAGCCGCTGCGCTTCCGCGGCACCGCCATGGGAGGAGATGGTTGTGGGACACCTGCCCGGCCTCTGCCACACGCCTTCACCACCTTCTGCAAGGTCTTTCTGCTCAGTTCCTCCTTGAATTATTCAGCAAGGGCTCAGAGAGCAATCAAATATCCCGATTCGGTCTAGCTGTGTTTACCCATAAATTTGTAACTCTTCCCCCAAGCCAAGAAACAAACAAACAAAAAAACCCCCAAACAACCAGACAGGCTGAAGAATTCCATGCCGCAACAAAGTGCTGGAAAGGGGCAGGCCCAAGCAAATGCCGGGGGAAGCGCAGGCAACATGGCACCGTACCTTTTGCTCCGGAGCAAAACCATACGGCTGAGGGAAACCGTGGTCTCCTTGCAAACAGCTTCTCCTTGCAGGAGGGAGCCCGTTCCAGCCTCGCTCCCTGGTGTCGCAGCATGCCCAGAGCTCACGGGAGACAGGTCGGACATTTTGGCGGTGAGAAGACTCAGGCTCCGAGGAGCTGGAGCAGAGTCATGGCTCCCCGGGTAAATACACAGGCAGCTCTTCAGCTGGCCTGGTAGCAGTGCCAGCGGGGCGAAGTCAGGTCTGCTTGCCTGGCCTGACCTGAATGTAGCCATAGTTCTAAGTAATCCGAGTAGCTAAATCCTCAGAAATGCTCAAAACAACCATAATTTAAACACGTTAGAGCTGGAGGATGCTTGTCCTCGCTCTAGCGAGAGAAGGAGAACGCTGAAATGAGTTCACCACTAGCTCTGATACGCTAGACCAAAAATGTTTAAAAAACCCATCATCAACATGCTTTACTGTTGCTTTGCATGAAGATAAAATCTGCAAGATGCTCAAGCACCAGGATCCTGTGGTTTTACCCCAAAGGTAGGAGGTTTGGAAGGAGTGGGTTTGCTCCCTGGGCTAAGCAGGGCAGGGGCTCATTTCCTGCTGCGTGAAACTCGGCTGCAAAGCGTCTTTGAGGAGTGAGAGCGAAGCATCAGAGCCAATTTCTGAAGAACAGAGAGGAGGGGAAGGACAAAAAGGAAAGAGGCAAGCAGAATAAATCTGAATTGTAACAAAATTATAGTCTGTATTGAAATTTCCACATTTGGAATTGATTTTTTCCATCAGACAAAAGGCTGAGACTTCAGTTGTTGAAATACTGATCTCTTTTTTAACTTGTTCGAAATGTCGTATCTGGACGAGCTGCAGGTGAACCATCAGCACTAAAGGCCTGATGCCATCTGAAAATATTTTCGTGTCAAGTGCGATGTGATGCTCTTCCCTTTGTTTGCGTTGTTTTCTTTCCTGCTGTGCATGTGGTGCAGGTTTCCTACCTTCCATCAGGCGATGCAGGTTCACTAATTTTTCTGGCAGCCACCCATTTTCTAACCCCGCTTCACTTCACATTTAGGAAGTAGAAACCACCTTCCTTGTGGCATTGCGTTAGCGTCGAGGTTTCAGCTTAATTACCTACGCGATGGGTTTTGTTTGCATCCCCCAAGCTGGGTGTGCTGGATGTGAACAAAGCTGCAGCACCTTTGCGAAAAACTGCTCGCCTGTGATCGGCGACGTCCCCGCTCTGTTTTAACATGGGGTTTCAATTGTTTCACTCTATTTCTCCATTGTCTTCCTTCAGAGCACTATTTCTTTCCTATCTGGCATTTTCTTCACTGTCCCCGAACAACCTCTTTCACGCTTTCTCCTACAATAACCCCATTCCTCATTATTGTTTCCATTCCCCCTTTTTTTTGTTTTGTTTTGTTTTGTTTTGTTTTTTTGGGTTTTTTTGTTCTTTTTTTTCCCTTCACTTGATGGAGGCCCAGAGGGCCCTGCTCTGCGTTGGGCGTTCCTCTTCCAGCTGCAGCACTCGGCGGACATGTCGGAGCTGGAGCACCGTCTCCTTCGCATGGATCGGTGTCCGTACCGCCGCAGAAGCGGCTCGCCGCGCTCTCTGACGAGCATTTTGTATCTGCTTTGCAGGAGCGTATGTGATCTATCAAAGTGCAGCGCGGTGATGAATCAGGTCTTTGATGCAAACAAGAAGCAGCCACATGGCATGAAGCATTTGGGAGCACTTCAGGCTAAAAAAAAAAAAAACCAGAAAAAGATGCATCTGCGAAGAATACAAATATTGGCTCCTTGAGGAAGCCTCCATATTGTATCCATTATTGCAATCTACTTATTTGTTAGGGCTAATGCTCTCCATTTTGAGATTGCCGTGGATCTAGTTTCCCATCCTCACAGAGCAGACGAGAAGGGCTAAGCGGCAATATTCTGCGTGAGGTAGCTGCATAAGGGGCCCTTCTCCGCTGTCGGGCTGACAGAGCTGATTGCTGTGTGAGAGAACCTGTTATAAAAATGAATAAGGACTCTTTTGTGCATGAGAAAGCAGGAGAAAAAAAAAATTGGCCTCTTCCCACCTTCCCCATCTTCTCTTGCGATGAAAAAGCTCTGCACCGCCTTCCACGTGGCAGCTATTGTGAGCGCCTTGCCATGGAGACTGCTGGAAGAGGGCAGGTTTTACACGGCCTTTCCGAAAGCTCCTCTGCAGAAACGCGGAGCGCTTGCTTTGCCCCGCTTCCTGCAAACGCCGTGCTCTGGAGACGGGGCCGGCGGCTCCG
>NW_010531972.1:0-15056 GCF_000687285.1 Phaethon lepturus | reverse complement strand
CGGCGGGGGCCCCCGGAGGCCGCGAGCGAGGCCCCGAGCGGCTGCCAGCTGAGGGATTCCCCAGGAACCGATTTGAGACCCCTGAGCCCAACGCTCCTCTGCCGCAGCGGGGGGCAAGTCGGCCAAACCCCGCAGGTGAGCGTGGCCCCGGCCCCCGCGCCGCCACAGAGGCCCCACGTCACGGCTGGTGCAAACAGCCGTCTACGTTAAACCCCGCGAATCGAGGAGTTTCACTTTGCATCCCACTTAAAGCTCATTCCGTACGAGGCTGGGTAAAGCAGCACCGCAGACGGGGAAACGCGGGCAGGAGGGGACCTGGGAGCACGGCGTCACGGCTCAGCCTGAACTGCCACAGCGTTAGCGACAAACAGTTTGAAATGACCCTCTTTCCTCTTGTTCATCCCAAGCATTTCAAATGGAGCTGAGGGAAAGCCTCCGAAAATGAAGTATTTGTACCTGTGAACGGTGCAATATGGCCGGTCACCCCAGGGGAGCCGCCCCTAAGCAGGAACCCGAATCCTTCCTCCACCTACACGAGTGTCCTCAGTGTCTATTCCGGCCGTTTCTCTAGAAACAAAAACACAGAGCACACATTTGAGAGAACTACAGGGCCCTTGTTTCATGAAAAAATGAAGCAAGACGCTGTTCACTTCCCCTCTTCGCAGTTTCTTCAGCCTTGGCTGCCGCCATGCCAGCAGCGCGGGGGACGTGGGCAGGGGTGAAACACGCGCAAGCCTGGCCTTTCGCCACAGCATCACTCAAGGAGGTTTGCTAATCCCCCGTCTCATCAAAGGTTACGTGGCCGAGGCTTTAAAATCCTCTTTCTGACGGACAAAATGCTGTCGGTGCCTCTCTAGGGGAACCTGCTCGGAAAACGGACGCTGACCCCCTCCATCTTTGGGAGAGGGGGAGCGAAAATGTCTTGCCAACTTTGGGGGCTGTTGTTCGCGTACCGTGTAGCTGCCTTTTCGCTCCTGTCCTTGGATAAGTAGTTTTGTGTTTATATATAGAATATAGCATAAGCAATCATAAAAGCCATGAGTATTTAAATATAGATCCCTTCATCCAAAAGGAGCCTAAACTGTGTTTATGCAAGCTGGGGCAGCAAAGGCAGCGCTGTTCTGCGGTCGTTCTGCACTGAAGTTAAAGAAAAACCCCTGAAGTTTAACAAAAAAAAAAAAGAAACAAACAAATCCCCCAACTTACTATTTTCTCAAACAGCCCCGAACATCCTCCCTCTCCCAGCAATGCGGGGGGAGTGCAGCATGGGTGGTTTGTATTGACATAATCTTTGTAGCTTGGATGAAGAGCTGGTAATTGGTAAAGATTTCAATTTTCTAAGGAAACCAGGGGTTGAAGCATTCACCTTTTTTTTGTGTAACTGAATTAAACTTGGGATTGAAACTTCAGCTGTTGGGCTTCTCTGGTCTGAATTATTGATTAATTCTCAACTTTAACTTTTCATTATCACTATTCTTAGGTTTTTTTGGGGGGGAGTGGGGTTGAATGGCTTCCTCCTCTTTGCTGCCCAAAGAATACTTCCGTTAGACAAAGCAGACGAGACACCTGAATCCCAATCCAGAGGTTCCTTGCAGACGGCGTGGCCACAGCTGTGACGTTTTGCTCCTTTCTGTCTGCCTTGATGCAGCAGGACTATCACTGAGAAAGCTTCTCCAGCTTTGATGTCTAATCCCTGTACCTCTACTTTTCTTCCCCATTGCAACTATCAGTTAACTCTCACAACTTCCTTCTAACTAAGAAGTCACTTTACCAACACAACGTGCCCTCCGTGAGGGTGAAGTGTAACCGGCATCTCTTGCTGCAGCACTCCTTGTTGAAGCACAGTTGTTTTGGAGGAACATCCAGTAGAAATAAACACGGGAAAATCAAAATGTATAACCCTGCTGCAGGGTCAGCGGCCGTGGCGGAGGCCACGAGCTCAGGTACCCCTCGCTGGAAGCTGTGGAGGCTGCTGCCTTTATATTTGTGTAAGCTCAGTGTAATATGGAATGTTTGCAAAGAGCTGGGATTATTTCATCAGAAGAACTTCCCACCACGGGAGAGAGTTACTGTACTTACAAATTTAATTTAGGCGGGTGCCACAGCTGAATAATTGGTGCCACTTTCTATCACGGTCGATTCTCCTGCCCAGCACTGCCCAGCAAGTCCTCTGCTACGGGCCAGCCGGCAAGGCAGATGCACCAGGGACGTTTACTGACCCTTGGAACAGCCCCAGATTGTAATGATTGCTTTTGGTTTTAATTGCAGTGAAAGCAAACTGGACGGTCAGCTCACTATTAGCAGCGCAATTTGGATTTGAACAGGCTCCCGGTAGATCACAAGATAAAAGTCCCCAGGACCTCAGGATGTGCAGACCTGTCCCCGAGGGCTTTGGCAACCGTTTCTCAGTGCTTCTGTTTTATTAGTTCACATCCCCGAGGTCTGTTTTTCCTACCACAGGATATGATTAACCCTGACCGGAGTCAACGCGCTGCATCCCAGAGCAGAAAATCCACCTGAGTTCAGCACAAAGTCTCTGCCCCCCTTGCATCCTGCACAGCGCGGGACCAAGCAGACCTCGTGCATGGCTCGTGGTCTTCTCCAGAGCAGATCTTCAGGGCCGCCTCATCACGGGGGCCGGACTGCGCATGCAGAGCCTCGCCGGTCTCCTTTGCCCAGGTGGGGAGCAGGGTGCTGCCCCAGGGTCAGCTGGAGCTGGGGACCGCGCGCTCCTGCGCTGGGTGACGATGCGGCTCCAGGTTTGTGCGGGAGCTGCGGCGATGCTCTTCCCACCTGGGCGCCCAGCGAAGGGCGAGGAGGAACATAAAGCAGCTCTGCAGTCCTGTGAACCTCTGGCACAGTGAGTCGGGGTGATGAAGGACATGGAGGCATGTGGGAGGAGACGTTGCTGACAGGAGGCAGAGGCTCAAGGCCGATTACGGGGAACTTCTCATTCCATTTTCCTTGAAAAATGGTGGTGAAAGGGCACTGTTGCATTTTTCAGCCCTCACTCACGTTAAGCCGTGTGTGCTCGTCACTCCGGCAGGCTTCCTGCCTTGAGTAACGTGGAAGGAGAAAAGGGCAGAGAGTAGGGACTGTCTCGTTTCAGATGGTTACGCAGAAAGGAAATAAAGCCTCGGCTGACTCCCGGGAGAGATGCAATTCTTCAACAGAGTCAGGCCACACGCTTGCCTTGCGCAGTAACCGCTGGCAAAAGCGAGCGGCTCTCGAGTCAGCCCTTTGCGGTACGCCCGGCACGGCTTTGCTAGACAAAATATCTGCAGAAACCTCCCGCCTTGTGCCGAGAGCGGGTCCCGAAATGGTTACACAGGGCAATGCTGCGCCTTTTGCCCTTGATCCCCCCAGGCGTTATCTGGGGGGGTCATGGGGGCTGCGTGGAGCCGCGTTGAGGTTAAACTCAAGCAGAGCATCACAGAGACGCGTCCCTCACAAATGAAGGGACTTCAATGGGCTAAACTGAAAACAAACTCTGTTTAGTCTTCAGCAGCCCTCGCAGAGACATGCGGCAGTGTTCCTGGAAGCAGAGTTTTTATTAATGACCAAAATAGTGTGATTTTGCTACCTCGTCCCCTTTATCCCCCTTCCAAATCTGGTGAACACCCATCTGGAATATATTTATTAAACTAACACAGGGTCCTCGCTTTGCTCCCAGAGCAGCCTGGCTTCCTCTGAAGCGTAAGAAGCCACATTGACAGCAAAGAAACGGGCACATTTCACCCTCAAGTGAAGTTTGCAAATACTCCAAATATTTGTTTGTACGTGTGGCCACTCGCAGAGCTGAAATTAATAGTTTGGGAGAAGTAGGGTTGAGTTCCCAATCTTGCTGACCCATGCGCTGGGAGATGGATTTGTAACCCCAAGCGGCGGGCTGGGCTGCTCATCCCTCAGGTTTGCTTTCAGTGGCGTTTCTAAGACATTTTAACGCTTACGCTGATGGTATTTTAAAATCTGATGTACTTTCCTTCATTTTTGCTGCTCATTTTTCCCCCCTGTAGTAATCAGGTCATACCCTCCGCTGCCGTACATGAAGGATAAAGAGCCCAGTGTTCTCCCTCCTGCCATATGGAAGAAGTCCCTCTTCTAATGTCAGACCACAGTGGAAATGGGAAAAGAAAAAAAAAAAAGCGCTAAATTAGGATTCAGCATGAGAATTAGCTCCTGCTAAGGGACCTGCAGCCTCTCGGTCCACAGAGCCCTGTTGCAGCTGGTGGGGGGAATCAGGCAGTGGGAGCTGCCCCCGTGGGCTGCACCGACCCCTTGCACCCAGCCCCGAAATAGGTGCCCAGGCTCCTGTGGATGTCTCAGAGCAGGAAATCTCTCTTTATTGCCAGTGCTTGGAGTTTATTGCTTGTTAAACTTGCTTCTTGCACCCTGCAAGCGTTTTATATGAAGACAGTTCATATAGAATAAGGGTGGTTACATCCTATGCGTAGATTCTGAACTTCACAGCCTGTGGCGTTGGGATTTGGTCCCGTAGCAGGCAAAAATGGTGTGGAGTTAAAAAACACAAATGAGAATTTGCTACAGTATCACAAGTGTCAAAAAAGGAAATATTTTAATAGCCTGAAGAAAAAAAAAACCACGGAAGACTGCTAAACAAGATAGACGTGCCACTGGGTATTAGAAATACGACTTCATCTTCAGTGATTTATAGTGTGTTCGAGCATATACATGCATGTGGGGAAAAAAACCTGCCCCAGAACTTAACATTTCCAGAAGTAACCAGCAATTCTGACTGATGGGGTTTGGGGACACGCAGCCTAAGAGAAATCAGAAAGTGCCCTTCTCCCTGCAGTCAGGCTCAGGCAATTTTACTGTAGCCTTGAACACAGAGCAGTCAAGGCCAGGATTTATTGGAAACCAAGGTTTGTTCTCTTGGAAACAGAAAGATTGTTTTGTTTTTGCAAACAGAAATCTAGTTTGTGGTTAACTTCTGGCAGCAGGTGGCTGCTTTGGACCCTCTCTGAAAATGAGCACAAATAAAACCACATTTTTGCCTGCTATGAAGACAAAACAGTACCCATATGGTTCTCTCTGCTTGTGCAGGAGTTTATCCTGAAACCCGTCCTCCAACAGCTAAAGGGGAGAGAGGTTTTAGTCTGTCTGGGAGGCACGATGTCCTGGGCATCTGCTAGACCAGCATTTCTTGTTTGTTAAGGGAGAATTTCTGCCACGTCTTCCCATTGAGGAACGTGCATGGTTATCTGCTACGCCGTAATCCCCCAGCCCAAAAGAGATTGCTGCCTCGATCAACACATAACGGAGATTTTTCTCTCCTGTTATTTAACAGTTTTGCTCTATTTCATGCTCTAAGAAGCTGGTGGCACCTAGTCAACCCACTGGGAAAAGGGCTTTTTTTTAAAAAAGAAGCTACAATATCTTTATTATATTCCTGTACGTATGGTTTACATACTGAAACTATGCGAGAGGACTAAGGAATCGGTGTCTCCTCCCAGCCTCAGCCCTTGCTTATGCTCACACCTGCAGGTTGTACGTACTACTACACGCAACAGACTTAAACTCAGATCAGACTTTTTCCCTGCTCCATATGGGAGGGGACCCGTATGGCTGTTGGAGAGAGCGGGCATGGTCTGACTTGAAGCATCATTTGTTTTCTGCCTGGTGAGCATCAGGCCCCAAATGCTGCTCAGGGCAAACAGCACCTCCACAGTTGTAAAACCCAACAGTGAGAAGAGTAGGTTGAAGCACCTTTTTTTTTTTTTTTTTACAGTAAATATAATACTAATCAGTTCATCCTTTAGCATATAGAACACACTTACCACGCTGTCTGAGCCCCACGTGTAATTTAAAAAGGTTGCAATGCAGACACACTAGCCCTAAGTAGACCTTCGTGGCTTACGCTGGCTAAAATCAGAGGTCTAGAGCAGGAGTTTCCACTCTCGCTTTGCTTTGGGGAAAGAAGCGTTATTTCTAGTTGTGGAGATTGCAGAGCGAAGCCAAATGATGTTACCTGCTCGCACCCTGCAGGCACAGGCACTGCCCAGCAACGGGAGAGATCCAAACCAGCATTAAATTCAAGGTTTTTGAATGCTTACGACTAACGTGTCCACAGCAAGCGCACAGCAAGTGTTTATGCTGCCCCAGTTATTTTTCCATCTTCGAGCAAACGGAAGTGACACCGCGTTACAAGCACGAACACCGCGGAACTATTACGATTTGCCAAATCAGGGAGCGCCGAAGTGAGAGGTTAGCACAAGGCGCAGCCGGTCTCTTCAGCGCTGCCAGCTGCGTGGCGGTTCCTCCTCCTCCTCGGTCGGCAGATTCCTGGCCGGCCTGTGCTGTGTTGCCACCGGGTTCCGTCACCGAGGACCCGAGGGGCTCGTCGGAGCGCGGCTGTGTTCGTGCGATGGGGACCACTTGCTTTCTTTTGGCAGGAGACAGGCAAGACCATTTTGTTGCCGAACGCCAAGCAGGTGGCAGAGTGAGGAGCTCCTGCTGGGTGCTGGTTTCTTTTGGAGCTGTACTGGCTTTTATCAGAAATAACCTTCCCAGACAGATGAAGGCCAAAACGATGGGACGTCTGTCGTGATGATGTCATGCCAACGGGTTGTAGTTACCACCAGCTTCCAGCGAAAGCTTTGCAGGTCTGACCTCTGCACCGGGACAGCCATTCAATGGAGAAACGGCATTTTTTAGGCAAGGCGGAGGGTGCTGTTGCAGCGTGGGGCAGAAGGAGAGACCCTGCTTGGCACTGGTGCCGGGGTCCCCGCGTGCGGACCGATGGCCACGTGGGCATGGGTGCTGCTGGACCCTCTTCCGCGGCTGGGGCCTTCCCAGCCTGAGCATCCCTTTTCTCCTTTTTCCTGATCAGGAAAATGAGGAAGACTGAGAAGGAAAAACCAAGTATTATGAAATAAAACGTGGGCAGGGGTGGGAGAGGGGGACTGAGTGTGAGCGACAGCAGAGGAAACAGGACCACGGCACAGCGGGGAGCTGAGCCTGGACTATCCAAAGGGAGGACGAAAAAAGCCTCCTTAGGCAGCGGGCGGGCGCGCCGGGAATAGCTCGGCACTAGGGGCCACTGGTGTACCATAAATCCGGCACACGCGGCGGAGAAGAGTCCGGTCGCAAGCAAGAAACTGAACCCCTCGCTTCCCTTTTCCAGGCGTTTCTGACCCCGGGCCAGGACGGCACTTGCTCCCTCTTCCCAGCTCCTGCCGTTTCTGCAGCCTGCCCAAGCGCCCCGGTTTCTAACCCGCCTCACGGGGGTAACGGGTCCCGTTTCTCGGCACCTATTTCTCCCCAGGTCCCTAGTCCCGAGCCGGCCGGCACACGAGTAGGGGACGATGCCCGCACCTCGCACCCGAGCGAGACCCAGCCCCCGCCGCACCGGTACAGGTTTTAGAGCTAAATAACACACTGCAGCCGGCTTTTCCTAAAATAGGTGCAGCAAGTAGAAAATGTCCTTCTGAGCAGACTTTTCCAGGCAGGAACCCCCGCGTGATACGTGACCACGCAAGGCGCCCAGATACTTCGTCCTCACCAAAAGCATCACTCCCCTCCAAGTGCCTTACAAGCACTTTCTATCCATAAATACAGATTTACCGAGCACCCAGCTGCTATTCCTTGGGGTGCTCCACCTCAGCGAGACCCCAGCTGCAGTCAGAAACTGTTTGGCTCCAACAGGTCCCCACACAGGCAGCCCCAGACAGTGCCCCGAGTCCAGGGAAGTTGGGCTACAGCAAAGGCCAGCGTGGCTGGACCAAACTCCAGCTCCGAGAGGCTGCGGGCAGCGAGTCCCCCAACATCTCAGCCCACTCCAGGCACTGCCCTCAGCAACTTCTATGCTGCTGTGACTATGTTTTTATTATCTAAAAATAATATTACATGACTATTACACTCTAGTGCTATGCATAGACAAAGAAATGTATTATAGGGAAGAAGAATCAGTATGCAGAGACTTTAAAATAAGACACAGAAAGCAGTAATTGTAATAAAATCTAACTTGTAACATTTAATTTTCAAATATTTTTTTAAATAGCCTTTCCTATTGCACAAAAAAACACCACCATTTCTCTTGCCATAACCATAGTCTCATTAAAAAAAGAGGAAAAAGGAAAAAAAATACCTCTGGTACCATAAAAATGCTTTGCAACACACATATATATGTATATATACATATAGCTTTATTCTACAATATTTTCAAATTTGGGAATGTGCGTATTATTTCTACATATTCTGAAACTCCGTTTTCCATGATGATTTCTATTTATAGTTGCACAATGCCTTTAATGCTTTGAAACACAGCTATAATATTCAATGCTAACCCTTGAAAAGAACTTTCAGCCAACTCTCCCCTTACACACGCTTTCTCAAAGCACTCTACAGCTATGCCCTTGAACTATAAGCTCTGTCCTCCTGTGGGTTTAGGGGGAATTGTAACACTCCTCCGCATGAACAGCTTTCAGCCCTCTTCCACTTTACAGATTCTTAAAATTTTCTAAAGGGGTTTCAGATCTCGTTGAAAATTCACATCCATAGATTGTTCTGCAGGTGAATTTGCCTTTAAGTGCTTTTTGCTGGCCCAGGGATATGCAGACTGTGGTATAAAGAGTGAACTTACGCTCTTCTGTGTATCTGAAGAGATAATTTCTCAAGCAGACTCCCTGCCCCCAAGCCAAACTCCTTTTGCTCACTCTTATTCTACAGTATTAAAACTGTTTTCTTTAAGATGACATCAAGTAGCTTCATAAATACCATATCAAAACATACTTGCTATTTATTTACCAACCACTTTTCCAACTAAGAGTCTTAATTAAGCCTACAAGAATTTCTATTTCTATCTTGATGTACCACACATCTCAGGCTGGGCTTTGCTCCAGCAAAAGGCAGGCAGCACTGCTTTTCCGGGGGGTTCACTGGAAAAAGCACAGGAATGTTTCTTTCTGTCCAAGATTTTGGAGTTTGTCTTTACATAAGAAAGATAGCCCATCTGGCTGGTTTTTTTTTTCCCCCCATCATACTGTACTCAAAATAAGATTCACTCATGTCTCACCCAGACTCAGACTCTTGACCTCCAGGTCTTCCCGGAGATCTTTCCAAGGACCTTGGCTTGCATCATTTCTGCAATGTGTGAGGAAGGTGAACACTCTTGACCAGGATCAAATATCTTCTATTGCTATTTTTAAAAGTGACTTCTGCATTTTTATTTTCTTTAATTATTTTGTTTAAAAAATTGGTCAATAGTTCAGAAAGGCAGGGCTGATCCTGCACTGGGCTCTGAGCACCGTCAGCTCTACTTCTAGTTAAAACCTCCCAAGAACTGAAATGATAATCCAGATCCTGCAACCATCGCTTACAAGACCTGACCCATTGAAATAAGTTTCAAATGCAGACTAGGATACTGCAATTTTAGAACAAGATTTTTCTAGAAATTCAGAAGATGCTGGCAGATCTGCTGCTCACAAGAGCGTGTCCAGAGAGCTGCTCATTCGAGGTGGCAGAGGGGCTCAAGCCAGAGTTCTGGATTTGCAGACCCAGGCAGCAGCCCTCCAAGCCTTGCACATATAATTAGGTTGAAAACTGAAATCCAAAGCAGAAGCAGCTGGGAACAGGGCAGGAATTATCCTGGCCTCTGCTCTGTAAATAATTTAGCAGCTGTTTGAAGATTCGATGAAAGCTCTGCCCTCTTTATTTGTCAGTAGCTCCCCGAGCGCCACGTACAGCAAACGCTATGTTTACATTTCCCACTGACTCAGAGAATTAACGCTCTTTGTAGAGTTGTAAAATGAAGCAATTGCCCAAATACAGGCTTTGAAGAGTTTGTTTATGCGAGTTTATCATCAGATCAACAGTTTTCTGGTGCTGGCTGGCGGTGGCTCTTCCGTGCTAAGTGGCTGTGTGTGTCCAAGCGGCGCTCCTGGGGAAGGGGCTGGCCGTCCGTGGTGGCAGCCAAGTAGCATAAATCGAGGACCGTCCACCGTTATCATTACATCTAATTGTGACGAAGGCTGGCAAGCCTCCATCATGCCTTCTGGAAGAGTTCCGAAATCTCCGTTGCCCATCTGGGATCTTAGGGGAAGGTCTAGCCCCCTTACGAAGGGGCCATGGCTGCCTTTCCGTTCTCCCTATGGTTTTCTCCAAAGGGTTCCTCATCTTTCTCTTTTATGGAGAACTTTTTCCTGAAGGCTTGGGTTAAGCTGGAGGAAGAAGCCTTCCTAAATGTGGTAAGTCTCTTCCGAAAGTTGCCCCCTGAGAAGAAATAGAGAAGTGGGTCAAAGCAGCAGTTGGAGGCTGCCAAGGGAAGCGTTACCACGACCGATTTCTGTAGGTATATGGCATCCTCACAGCTGGCGTTCCTCAGCCGCAGCACGTGGAGGTGGACTGTACGCAGAATGTGGTATGGGGTGAAGCTGACCAGGAAGGTGGCCGTCACAATGATGATCATCCAGACTGCCTTCTTGCGGTTAGCCTGGTTCTTCTTCAAGGAATTTTTCAGCAAGGTCCTTATGATCATGGTGTAGCAGATAGTTATGACAATAAAGGGAATAATGAAACCCACAAATAGGGCAATGAAATCCAGGATCACCACCAGATTTGTCTTCGCATTGTCTTCTGGGGGCTCAAAGCACTTGGTCTTGTTGCCATGTTGGTATGTCCCGTTTCGCAGAAAGGGAGTGCTTGTCACGGTGACAAAAATCCAGATGCCAATGCAGACAAATTTAGCCTTCTTCTCCGTTACCAAATTGATGTTCTGGACTGGAAAAACGATGGCTACACAACGGAAGAAGCTCATCGCAGTCATGAAGAAAATGCTGCAATAGAGGTTGACGTACAACGCATAGGAGCTGACCCTGCATAGGAAGTCACTGAAGAACCAGTTCCCTTTGTGGACGTAGTAGATGACACGCAGGGGCAGGGTACACACACAGAGGAAGTCGGACATGGCAAGGTTCAGCATGTACACCTGGAAGGCCGTCTTCTGCCGGTATGTTTTTATGAGGACGTACAGCACAACGCCGTTGCCAACAAAGCCCATAATGCTGATCATAGAGTAGAGCGTGGAGTAGACTCGGTTTCGGAAGTCATCGATGGAGTGATGGCACGACAAGTTGTCAAACAGCGCCATCATGTTGCCTGGCGGAAGCACCGATTCTGCCTGGTGATGAATGTCAGGTCTAAGGATGAAAAAACTCAGGTGAGTTACGTAAAGCAGGACATGAAAATAAAATGTGATTATTAAAAAGGAGGAAAAACCTATCATCTCTCTTGTACAGGAGAGAGCAGCTAGGAAGGGATGCGGATCTGCGCAGAACCGTGTTATTATGACTATCCACTGCAGCCACCTTTCTCAACCTGGTACCAACAACTGGTGATGTAAAGATGAGTCACATTTTTGTCAACGGCATCCTTCTTCCACTGAATTACCGAAAAGCTCTAACTCCTCGCAAACTAAGGTAGCTACTCGCTAAAACAGCAGAGAGGAATGATGCAGGTGGCAATAGCACTGTACGATTTAAAATGTAAAGACCAAATCTGGTCCCTAATGACTGTTCAGTCCTGCCTCTCGCGTCACCTGGCAAATAATTGTCTCTCCGTACTCCACCTCCATGCCTGCCTGCATAGGGACAGGTCACTGCAGGAGAAAGTCCACAAGCAGGTGTCTGAAACAGTAAAGGAAAACTGTTTAGAAAAAAAATTTAAAAACACCCAAATGCTTTGCTCTGAAGGTTGAAGACTATTCCAAGCCAGAGTCCGCTCAGTGCATGACGAGACATTTGTCAGCTCCCCAGATGCTGCACTGCTCTCCTCTGCTCCTGGCTAGCACCATTTATTAGCGTAGCAAGTTTAAAAAATATGTATAATTACTAGCTTTGGAGAAGATATCTCCTGTTAGAGCCGACGAACAGGAAGGCTCGCGGTAGCGGAGGACATGCCGCAGGGCTCCGGTTTCCCTGGCACTGCCGGCGCAGAGGTGCTGCTGCAACACCCGGCAGACGGAGCGGGGAGCTGCAGGGCAGCTTGTGTCATGGAGAACAAACCTCTTGGTCTGGAAACATCTGCACTCTGAAGATAACTCCCTAGCAAAGGGTTTCTTCTTGGGTTTGCTTTTTTTACATTGCTTTGAGCAGTCAGACCCTACAGCCAGGGAGGGTTTTCAGATACGCTCTGCCAGTCTCTTGTGACATTTTATCATTTCCTTTTGGTACTCATTTGAGTACAGTGAGACATGACACTCTTAATTTGCATCATCCTAAAGTAAGACAAAAATACACACTTGCATATTTTTCCCATTCATTTGCAACTTCTAATGGTTCAGACGCAGAATCTCACTTGCGGTCTGAGACCATGTAACACCCCGCTGATCAGAACTGCAGGATACATACAGACTGAGGTACCAGGACTTGAACACAAAGAACGATGAAAGCCACAGCTGGGAGAAAATTGGTTATGAGAACACACACTACGTATGTGCTCAAAACTGATGTTAAACGGTACATATTTTCATCCATGAAAACAGTCTGGCAGCATTAGAGTAGAAGGATTTCCCCAGTTTCTCTCTCCGGGATATAGTGGGCATTCAGAACCACACTGGGATGCTCAAGGCTTCCAGGTTTCAGTCAAGTTTCAGCTATTTAGGAGCTTGTGCTCTTAAAACAATCCTTGCATTATCTGCAATGCACAGATGACCTTAAAGCTCGACAGATACCAGCGAGGTGGCACAGACAGGAGAGGAGGCAGAACCTGATGAAAAAAAAAAAAAGAGGATTTTTTTTTCCCCCCGGGCTGTTCGTGGGCACGTAGGGGTGTGTGAACAACCGACTGTGCGACTGCACAACGGTCTTTGGCCAGAAGAGGCAGCCAAGACTCAATGCAGCTCTACCCGGCTCTGTCAAAAGCCGACGATCAGCACATTGTACATCACTTACAGTCAGCTTAACTTGCATAAGTGAAGCTCATCCAGCGGTGCTCATTGCAAATAACCTGTTAATGAGGCAGAGGCAGTGCGTTCGCAGCTATGTCCTCGCCCTGTTCCAAAAATGATGCCTCTCGGCCACCCGGTTCTGGTGGTGGCAGAATCCAGACCCCAGCCCCAGCTTGGGTGAGTCTGGGCTTCTCGCGGCAGAAAGCCCAGAGCCGGTCTGAACACCAGGGATTGCCCCCGCCAGCCAGCCCTCCTCTGTGAGGGCCACCAGCAACACGGAGCTGCTGCCCCAGAGGAGCGCTGCAGAGGAGACTGAGCCCTGGGAGATGCTGAGAGATCCAGCCTTCATCCCACACCGCTGGCATCCTCACTTGCCTGAGGTCTGCAGTTCAAACTTGATCCTCAAGTTATGAAAAAAGCATCACTGCAATAAATGTTTTAAAATCTCCAGGATAGGGCTAAAATTGTCTGTGGTAACATTGGTCTGATTTCAACCAGTTGCTTGGGAATGGCAGGTAGTGCCATATTCTCTGAAAAAAGCTGTGTGATCCCCATTCCTTGTTTTTATCTGTCACCGTAACCTGACGCAGGTGATGAAGCTCTTGCTACCGTTACTTTTATTGCTGGGTTAATGCCTAGCAAGCAGATCTGCTGAGCAAAACGCCCCTGCCGTGCTACACGCTGGAAGAACACATTGAGATTAGTGGCTCAATTATCTCATGAAAACTCATAGATAAAAATCTCTGTACTTACCAAAGCATCATATATCAGTTCTTTCTCAGACATTAAAAAAAATAATAATCTAAACCACAACCAAGATGCTTGCGATTAAGAGGCTGGAATGATGATCTCTTCTGCACATTGAGGCTTTCTTCATCTGCCTGCACCTCTAGGCAGTTATGATCAGTATGAAGAAGGTGCAGAAAATGGGACAAACGAGGCTGCTTGGCCAACGCGGCAGATAAACAGAGAAGTTTCGCCTAAAAGGCAGGAACGTGATGTCATGCTCAAGGAAGGGAAGAGGCTGCAGATGAGGAAACGCACTGGGGGAGCTGGGCAGAACCTGCGGCTCCCAGCAGCACGTTTTGGGTCAGGTTCCGCTACCTTCCTGCTGCTGCCGACTTCCCTTCTGCCGGTTCAGCTATCCCCCTTAGAGATCACCAGGAGACACTGCTAAACATCTCAGCCCATCAACTGCCCATTAGATAAACTTCCTTATTTAATCTCTATGTCTATTTGTGCACGATTCTTAAGTGGCATTGAGCTGGATTATAAACTTTTTACCTCCTTTGGGGACTAAATTTCAGTCTTTCAGCTGTTCTTCTTAAAGATGCTAGCTGCCAGTGAACAGCCACGTGAGGTGTTTGTCTAAAAGACAGCTGAGACCTGTTATCTGTGACATTTCTAAACATAACTTAAAATGTCTTCTGTAACCCAAAGGAAAAAGGATTACAATATTGAAGCAGACTGCTAAAGTATAAGAGAGCTCCACACCTAGCGACGTATCCGTAAAAACCACAAAACCCCACAAAACACCGTTTCTTAGCTGAGGCTTTAGGCTACGTTTGCATCATGAATTTAAGACAAATAACCACTTCTGCCATTTTTTATTTGTATAGTCATGATTTACTGAATCATTTATTTACGTGCTTGGTGAATTCAGCGCATGAGGAATGTACACAGCACACGGCAGCAGCGACGGCTGGCTGGGGAAAGCATCCCAAACTAAGCAAAACCCTAAACAACCGAGAGCTTGTTATTCCCCAAGTCTCATGCAGCACCGCTGGATTTATAGCTGCTGGTGAGCAGATTATCCTAAACTTAATCACACAGTCAAAAAGGGTACCACCAAAGATACGACCATTCGTTTCAAGCGTGGACGTAAAGCCCCCGTGCCCGGAGAAACACCCGGGGAGCTGACGCAGGCCCCGGTGAATGTTTTGGGGAAAGAGGCATCAGAATTGCCCCAAAACACCGAGCACCCTTCACAACCAGCAGCTCCCTTCTGCAAAGGCAGCAGAGCTCGGCCGTAGAAAGAGGCACAGAAGGTATAACCGAAGCAAGCAGCAGAGGCTAATTCATCATTAATTATTAATAATTAGCACAAAACGGCATAACCGAGCTCCGTGGGTATTCAGCCCGGCTGCAA
>NW_010531971.1:0-3703 GCF_000687285.1 Phaethon lepturus | reverse complement strand
AGGGGCAGCGGCACTGCTGCAGCATCGCCCAGCTGCACGAGCACTACTCCCTGGGCTACCCCGACCTCGACGAGCTCCAGAAGAACCCCCAGCCCCTCATCTTCGACATCGAAGTGCTCAAGGTGAGGCACCCGCTCGTGCCAGCGTGGGGCAGGGCAGCCGAGGCTCTCCTGCTCCCAGTCCCCGGCCAGCAGGGGCAGGACCCAACCCGAGGGTGTGGCTGCAGGCAGGAGGGCGCTGGGCCTCTTCCCCTGCCTGGAGACAGGCTCTGCCCTCATAGAATAGAATCCCAGAATCATTTAGGTTGGCAAAGACTTTTATTATCATCGAGTCCAACCATTAACCTAGCACTGCCAAGCCCAGCGCCACATCTACACGTCTTTTAAATCCCTCCAGAGATGGTGACTCCACCACTTCCCTGCGCAGCCTGTTCCAATGCTTGACAACCCTTTCAGTGAAGAAATTTTTCCTAACATCCAATCTAAACCTCTCCTGGTGCAGGAGGGGTTTCCTCTTGTCCTGTCAAGAGGAAGACCTGTTACTTGGGAGAAGAGACTGACACTCACCTCACCACAACCCCCTTTCAGGTAGTTGTAGGGAGCGATAAGGTCTCCTCTCAGCCTCCTCTTCTCCAGACTGAACACCCCCAGTTCCCTCAGCTGTTCCTCATAAGACTTGTGCTCCAGACCCCTCCCCAGCTTCGTTGCCCTTCTCTGGACATGCTCCAGCACCTCAACGTCCTTCTTGTAGTGAGGGGCCCAACACGGAACACAGGATTCGAGGTGCGGCCTCACCAGTGCCGAGTACAGGGGCATGATCCCTGTCCTGCTCCTGCTGGCCACACTAGTGCTGATATAAGCCAGGAGGCTATTGGCTGCCTTGGCCATGTGGGCACGCTGCCAGCTCATCTTCAGCCAGCTCTCAACCTACGCCCCCAGGCCCTTTTTGCACCGGGCGGCTTTCCAACCACTCTTCCCCAAGCCCATAGCGTTGTTGGGGGAAGTTGTGACCTCATGATGGGGTGCCGGCAGGTGGAGGCACCCGGCTCCTACCAGCAGGACCCGTGGGCCATGACGGATGAGGAGAAGCTCCAGGCTGTACCCCTGATCCACAAGGAGGGCAACGAGCTGTACCGGCAGGGCAAGGTGCAGGAGGCAGCTGCCAAATATTACGATGCCATCGCCTGTCTCAAGAACCTGCAGATGAAGGTGGGGCTCCCCAGCTCCTCTCTGGGGTACACGCGGGTCTCCCCACATGCCTCCTGGAGTGCAGGGCTCAGGAGCTTCCCCTCAGTCTCTACCCTCCATCTCGTCCTGCAGGAGCAGCCTGGCTCTCCGGACTGGATCGAGCTCGACCAGAAGATCACACCCCTGCTCTTAAATTACTGCCAGTGCAAGCTGCAGTGCGAGGAGTACTACGAGGTGCTGGACCACTGCTCCTCCATTCTCAACAAATACGAGGGTAAGGAGCCACGGGCCAGCCCGGCTGGCTACAGCGGGGGGCAATGGGGGCAGTGGGGACCGCGGGTTCGGGAGCGCTTTCCCTGCAGACAATGTAAAGGCCTACTTCAAGCGAGGGAAAGCCCACGCGGCGGTGTGGAACGTGACGGAGGCGCAGGCTGACTTTGCCAAAGTGCTGGCCCTCGACCCCTCGCTGCGCCCCGTCGTCTCCAAGGAGCTGCGGAGCCTGGAAGCCCGCCTGCGCGAGAAGGACGCCGAGGACAAGGTCCGCTTCAAGGGCATCTTCTCGCAGTAGGGCCTGTGGCCGCAGCGGAGAGCCCAATGCTCTCTGAACAGGTTCTTTTAGGTATTCCACATGTGGAATGTTCATGGATGTTTATTAATGTTTAATACAAGTTTTACTTATTTGAAGTCATTTGAAGTGGCCCGGGAGCTCGCCACAGCCCGGTGACACGGCAGTGCACTTATGTTGCAGTATTAAGCAGTGTATAGCAATCGCAGCACGCGGGTGAAGCGCAGTCTAAAGGTGTAGCTCCTTGCTGGGCTCTAGCCTGTGCTCATCATCATGCTGGGAAGGGATGCGTGGGGTGCTGTGAGCTCAAGCCCACTGCTCTCTGCCAAGTTTTTATTTGTTGTTTGATGTTTTTATAATTTTATGTTGGGCTGAGCCGCTGCACCGGGGGCTGGCCAAGCTGTTTATAGCTGCAGGGACTCCGGTGCCAAGCCTCAGCCCCCTCTCCTACCCCTTCATGCCTGTACTCCGCACCGCGTCCTGCATCATCACTTCTCAAGGCTGCTGCTATCATCCCAAGACCATGTTTCCTCTATACTACATTGTCATGTCAGTGTCGTAAATATTTTATATAGAATAACTGCTTGTTACTGCTATCTCTATAAAACTCTGGTTGTGCTATGCCAAGATAACAAAAGTAAAACTAGTTACAGGCACGTGATCACTTAGAAACTAATTACTGTTACAGACACGTGAGCTAAAACCAAGTTGCATGCAGGCCAGGAACAGATCAGGGGTAGGAAGCCTGGCAAGCCCTGGCCCTGTGGCCTTGCAAACTCGCTTCAAAACAGAGCCCTCACTTGCTCTGGTAAGCACTCTCCCATCATGGATGTGTTACAGCTGCTAAATCACTTCTGAGGTGTAGAGCCAAAAAAACTCTCTAGCAGGCTCCATCCCGGGCTCACGGTGTACACAGCAGCTCTCCCATCCACGCACACCCCGCGCTGCAGGAGCTCAAAGCTGAGCCCACACTGCTGCAGCACCCCAAACCCATGGCCCTCGCCCCATGCCCAGCCCGAAGGTGACAGCAGGGTGGCCGAGCTGCCCTGGCCATGCTCTGCTCACTGAAGCCCGTGGCTTTCCTGCTCCTGCCCCCATGCTCCCTCCATCCCTGCCCTAACACCACAGCTGTCCTATTCCGCAAAAGGTTTAACCGCTCATGCGATATAGGGGCTGATGTTGGCATCAACGTGTACCTGAGAGTGGCAGTTCAGCCCAGAGACAGCCCAGGCTCTCTTTTCCCCACCACTACATGTCCTAAATTCTCATGACCCAACTGCTGTTCCCCAAGACCACCTCCCTGTATGATGCCGTGTCCCTGCGTCCACAGCTCCCTGGGGCCAGGGCTTGGCTGGTGAGTGGAAGCCCGATGCCATGTTCCGTGGCCAGCAGGTACAGAGCAGACACACAGGCCCCGGTGCCTCATCTTTACATCGCTTTTATTTCACACCACAACGAAACGAAGAGAACAGACCTTCCGCTGCCCCGTGGCTGGCGACACCAAAAGGAAATAAATAGGTGGGCGGCAGGGAGATGCCGCTTGCCCTGGGAGGTAGCCATGGCCCCCCCAACCCTGCTCAGGGACGGATGACGCCGAGAGGCAGCACACTGGCTCCCTGGGGGGCAAACCCCACTGGGCATTGCCCAGAAATAGCTCTGCAGCCCCAAAGGACATGGGGTCATGGGGCAGCAGGGTGGAGGCAGAGCTGGGGGGCAGCAGGGGTGAGCTGGGGTGGCTCAGCCCCGAGGGGATCGCTCTGGCCCTCAGGGGGGCTCAGAGTGCCATCTCCCAGGGCCCCTCAGTCTCAGGGGACCCAGCACCCTCATCTCCTTTCTGTCAGCTCAGGGCCCATGGCAGGCTCTGGCCCCAGATGCTCCGGGCTGGAAAATGAAGGCTGGGGCGGAGGAGGGATGGTGGCCGCGCCACCCTCACTCCTCACCCTCCAGCTTG
>NW_010531970.1:417-643 GCF_000687285.1 Phaethon lepturus | reverse complement strand
GGTGACCCTTGGCGCATCCCTGGTATTGCGGCTGTTAACGCACCCACAAAGCAATTAAAACTGCGGCCACCCATGAAAATTCAGCGTGCCGTGCAATGCTGCTCTCTCGCCGACGAGCTTGCCCCCGCCTGGCCCCGGTCAGGGGGGACCCCGTCCATTTTGGAGCCCGTCCGAGGGGAGGGCTGGGTACCTCTGCAGCCGGTTGCCCCAGCAACTGTCACTCTCG
>NW_010531970.1:0-308 GCF_000687285.1 Phaethon lepturus | reverse complement strand
CGGCAGTCATAAATATCCGCTGGCATCTGCATGTCCCACTGCTCCAGTCCCCTCGCGGTGCTGCTCGTGTGAAGAGTTACCCGAGCAGAGACCCGTGTCCGTAGGAGATTCAGCAGAAAACTAATTACAATTTTTTGAAGCCTCTATCCTCACAAATTAATAAAGAATCGATGATATTGTTTAACTCTGTGTGTGCCTGCATGGCTTCGGGTGGAGCCGAGAAGTATTCCGAAATATTCCCAAGAATATTTGCGGGAGCCTGAGCGATGAGGCTCGGGAAGGGTTGTGGGGGTGATGGGGAGGGGTTG
>NW_010531969.1:0-716 GCF_000687285.1 Phaethon lepturus | reverse complement strand
GACGGGGGTTAATTAGCGTTAATTAGGGCTGATAACGGGGGCGGGGCTAATTGGGGTCGATTAGGAGCGATAACGGGGTGGGCTGGGGGTTAACAGCTGAGACGGGGCTAAAGGGGTTAATTAGGGCCGGTAATGGCGTTAATTAGGGTTAATTAGAGCTGATAAGGCGCTAATGGGGTTTAATTGGGGTGATAAGGCGTTAATTGGGGATAATGGCGGCTGATAAGGTGTTAATTAGAGTGCTTACGGCCGATAATGGCATTAATTTGTGTTAATTAGAACTGATAAGGCATTAATTGGCGCCAATAAGAGGCTAATTGGGGTTAATGAGACTCAGTAATTTCATCGGTGGGGGCTGATAAGGAATTAATTGGTGTTAATTGGGGCTGATAAAGGCTCAAATAGCGTTAAGTAGCGCTTAATTGGTGCTATTGAACACCTAATTGGGGCTGATAATGGGCTTGATTAAGGTTAATTTGGGCTAATAAGAGATTAATTGCTGTTAATTGCTGTTGATTTGGGTTATTTAAAACTGATAAAGTGTTAATTGGGGTTAATTGGGGCTGAGAAGGGGTTCGTTGGCGTTAATTGGGGCTGATAAACGCTTAAATGAGGTTAATTAGGGCTGATAACTGTTAATTAAGGCTGATAAGAGGATTAATGGGGATAAACTAGAGCTAATAACGGATTAATGGGGTTAATTAGGGCTGATGAGG
>NW_010531968.1:0-1078 GCF_000687285.1 Phaethon lepturus | reverse complement strand
CCGCATCTCCCCCAGCCTTCTCCCGCCCCCGCATTCCCCAGCCAAGCCTCTTCCCAGGCCACGCTGCGACGGGGGCTGCTCACCCCAAGCCCCTTGCACCACGCTAAGGCAGACCCGAACTTCAAAGCATTTCTCTACCCAGAGCTCATCCAGGAAACTTTGTTTTCTCCACTTCTATTGTACTGCTACATGCCTGTAAAAATTAATTTATGCATATATACATATGCGTGCACGCACAGCCTCTTTATTTAAAAGTTCCTCCTTCTGGAAGGACCTCCCTGAGCCATGCTGAGGGCTGGCACAGACCGAGCCGTGCACTTGCTGCTCGTCGGAGCTCCTCTGGACGAAAGAACTTGTCAAACTGCCGGCAAAACCACCGGAGCTTGTAAAGCTCAACAACAACACCCAGGGTGACACGCACGCGCAGGCGTGGGCACCTTTTCTCAATCAAACCCTTTTTTTCATTAATCACACCCTTAATTAGGGAGGTGAGGGCGCAGGAGCTGCAAGGGAGGAGCAGCAGACGCCCAGGCTGTCCGTTCACTGATGGTCGGTACCAACACCGTGCCACACGCGCGCTATTTTCTACCTTATTTTTAGTTCTCTCTCGTGATTACAGCCTGCAAACCATTACTGCGACTTTAAGCACGTCGAGAAAGAGCTGTGCTTGCGCTTAAGTGTTTGCAGAATCAGGGCCGAGACGCGGAGCTGCGTACGCTGCTATTTATAGCGTTAAGCCCTGAGCACGGCACGCGCAGGGGGTGCAGCGCGGCTGAGCTCGTGTTGCCGCTAGAACCCGAGGGTTGTTTTTCTTATTTTGCCTCATTTAAGGTGGTGTCAGCTGCCTGATCTTAATGTTGCATTCATGCCCTGCCTGGTATTTTCAAACTTTTTTTTTTTTTTTTTTTTTTTAAATCTTTGGGCATACCAGCCCGTACGCGTTTATACTGGTTTATAGGTGAAGTTATATATTTCACCACTGAAAAAAAAAAAAAACGCAAGAAAAAAGGCTGGAAGGCGAGTAGTCGGCTCTCAGCTCCGCGGGCCAGCAGTTAACTGCACCCTGTCCTCCAGCACG
>NW_010531967.1:366-861 GCF_000687285.1 Phaethon lepturus | reverse complement strand
GTCCCCTCCGGGAGGTTTTTTTGAAGAGCGTGTCCACAAACAAGACCCTTCTCTGGGGCTGGGACGTGACTCGTTCGTGGCCATCTCGGCTATCCCGGCACCTCGTCAAAAAAACCCCAAATCCAGCAAATTAGGAACGGTTCCAGAAACCCCACGAATCCAATTCCCCTCCCCTTGGTCAAAATCTGCCGGCCTTCAGCCTCATCCCAAGGCCGGATAAAGAGCCGTGTCCTCACCCTGCCAGCGTGCCGAGCCAGGGCATCTTCTTGTTTTCCTCAATTTTCTTCTTTTCAACTCCAAAACACGGAGAAACGGATGGGGCAAGGCTGGTGGCTTCGCCTGGAGCACGGACGACACCAAGCAACACGCACCACGGAGTCAAGGGGAAATTAAGCTTCTCCGTTAGAAAGTCTTGCTGGCAAAACTGCAAATTAATTACTGGTTTCGGGCAAAGGTGCCGTCGGCAGCAGCCCCGCCCGCTCCGGAGCGACCGCG
>NW_010531967.1:0-201 GCF_000687285.1 Phaethon lepturus | reverse complement strand
ATTCCGGTATGTGCGGGAGACGAGGGTCAGAGACCGTGGCAGCCGCTGGGGATGGGGGATTATCAGAAACGGGGGCTTTTTATGGATCGGGCTGAGAATTGTCTGCCGGAGCCAGGAAGAGGCAACGCGGGAGCCCTGCCAAAATGAGAGACCCTCCCCAGGCCAGGAGCCAGAGACCAGCCCGGCTGCGGAGTCCGCCCT
>NW_010531966.1:0-256 GCF_000687285.1 Phaethon lepturus | reverse complement strand
TCTAGCGCAGACAGGCCCGAGCAGAAAAGGGGGGTCCTGTTCCCGGGGGGGCGGCGAGCCTTGTGTTCCCGGGGCCGCCGGTGCCACCGCGACAAGGGTGCGCTTCCCCGAACGGGAAAACGAAACTCTAGGAAAAGGGAGGGGAGAAAGGGGAAAAAATGAAGACGAGAAGCGGAGTGCAGCACCATCAATAAAATACCCGACAGCTCTAACTCTTGGTCCCCTTCTCGCCCACAGAAGGCCCACAGCGGCTAGG
>NW_010531965.1:5152-5457 GCF_000687285.1 Phaethon lepturus | reverse complement strand
TCTCGACGGGGTGCGGGGAGCGCAGTTTGATTGAGGGGCTGCTTCTCTTGACCAGCTGCATGGCTGGGCTGGGGGAGGACGGCGTCTTTCCGCTGCCCGATGGGGCTGTGTCTGGGTTCTGCTCTCTCCTGCAAACTTTAGGAGGAATATCCGCCAGAAAATAAGACAGGGGAAATGCTCAGGCCTGGGAAGGTGCCTGTAACCCAGCGTCTCATCACCCAGGAGGGGGTGAAGGGGGGCTGGAGGGGACCCCGAGAGGACATTTTATCTTTGCTGCACCAGCAGACACTCCTGCGCTGGCCCCA
>NW_010531965.1:416-4862 GCF_000687285.1 Phaethon lepturus | reverse complement strand
CATTTCCCTTTCGGCACCCCGGGAATAGCCCTGGGCTGCTGCAGCTCGGCCGGGGAGATCTCTGCCCGTGTCTCTAAGTCGGTGTCACCTTGTCAGCGCTCTGGACAGCTTGGAAATAGGCAAAGCAGAAGGCACAGAGGGACCGTTATCTCCTGCTGTCTGCAGCTCCCACCCCTTATCTCCAGCCCCGATATACTCCCTGGGGTGGCATCCGTGTGAAGGCGTGGACAGCCCGGCGGGAGGGGATGGCACGGGACCCCTGACAGACCCCGGCTCAGCGCTGGGTCCCCCAGCCTGGGGCTCCCCACAGGGACATCCAGAGCCATCACAGGGACCATCTGGGGTGCCCAGCTCTGCCCAAGGGCTTTCCATCCCCAGCCACCACCGCACCCAACAGGGGCCACCCGCCAGAGAGGGGCTCGGGCGCAGCCCGTTGCAGCCGCCTGCATCCCGGTGGGGTGAGAAATAACTTCTGGGCAGAGCCGACGACAGAGGAAATTCCTTGGGGAGTTTTCTTCCTCCTGGTGCACACAGAGTCCCTGCAGCCATTGTATGTGCATGGGCCAGCCCCGGCGTGAGCTCACACCAGCTCCCCCATGGCTGCCAGATCCTGTCCCAGTCGCTGCCCTACCCAAAGCCCCCGGCCCCAGCAGGCCCAGTGGCCTCGGTGGATGCTGCTGGTCTCCTGGGAGAGGCCGGGGAGCCGGGAAGGAAAGGGAGCTGCTGGGTTGGGGTGGGACATCTTCCTGCCTGCCGCAGCCCCTGGGATTCGCCCACCTCTTGGACTGGAACAAAACGCATCCGCTGGCACGGCGGGCTGGGAGACGGCGCACCCCATCCGGGAAAGCCTTGCTGCGTCAGCCGGCCCCGGCTCCGGCTGGCGGTGCTGGATCTGCAGATCCAGGTCCAAACCCCACATGTGCTGCACGAGGACCCAGCACCCGGGAGCAGCCCCATCCCTGGGCTGCCCTAATCCAGAGCAGCGGGACGGGCTTTAGCCCAGACCTCCCATCCCCTTCTGGGCCAGCGCTCTTGGCCAGGGCTGTGCAGACAGAGCAGCACCCATGGGGACAGCTCCCCACTCTGCAAGGGTGCAGGGATGGGGACATGGTGGCAGGGCTCGTCCTCATCCCTGTTGCAGCTCCCCAGCCCTCCCCATCCCCTCGCGTCGGCGTGGCCACGAGATGGCATGGCAAAGCCACCTGCACCCCCTGAACGCTGCCCCCCACCCCACAGACTCAGTGACCTGGTGGAACATGGTGGGAGGGAAGGGGTGACGTGTCCCACTGTCGCCTGGGGGTTTCTAACCCCCCCACATCTCCTAAAGCCCAAAGAGGTACCGGGAATCGCCCTCCTCAGCTACAGTTACCCCCCGCAAAGCTGCTCCATGGGGGTCAGGGGGCACCAGGACTCTGAATGGGGCCAGGACCTGACATGCTGCTGTGGCTCTGGGCCTGTCCATGATCCCCCCAAAAAACTTTCATCCGCCTGCTTTGCTCCCGGCCACAAAGCCAGCCCATAGCAGGCAGGACCCGTCCTCCTTCCCAAAAATACCTGGGGCTGCATTTCATCTGGGGGTATCCACGGGGGCCAGGACACAGAGTCTCCATGCTCCAAGTTGTGGGGTCCCTGTGGTCCGGGCACACAGCCCCACAGAGCGAGGGGGACGGAGGCAGACCATGGGGAGGATGGAGTCTCCCCTGGGACCAGTCTCTTAGAAGGGATCGGATTAACGTCCATCAGGGATGGCTGGGTCCTGCCCCAAGGCAGGAGAGATAATTAAACGCCTTCTTAAGCTTTCTTCCATTTTACTGGGCTTGTTGACCCCCAGGGAAGGCCCAGGCATCTCTGTAGAGCTGGGAGCACAGAGGAAATTATTTTACAGCCCCAGTGGGGAATCAGCTCATGCTCCTTAGCAGCAACTGGAAAAAAATATTTTACAAGGTGAGAAGTGAAGGGCTTGTAGTTAACTGAATGTCTCGCTGGTTTTGCCCCTGTAATTGGCATGTACAAGTGTTTCTTTCCAACAGACGAGGGCGGAAGCGCACGCTCGAGTCGCGTCTCTCATCACATCGCCCTTCATCCCCTCTCTGTGCATCCTCCTGCGCAAAGCTGACCTTTACGTTTTCTACCTCATTTTATCACTTACCTCCATTAAGAACGGCGGCCACTCCACAGGCTGATTGGCACCCTGACAGGTACGGCCCTTTTCAAGTGCAGCTGCCTAATGGGTTATTGGCAATCATGTCTCATTTGGCCCATCCGAGCACCGTGCTGCGCCAACGAAGAGCAGAAATTGGAAAATCATGGGGGGGAATGGAGAAGGGATACGGAGGAGAAAGCGGTTGGGAATCAACTGGGAGACGATGATCCTTCACGTGTTACAGCACCTGAAATCCTCCCCGAGACCCGGCGAGGGGTGACGGCAGCCCCCCAGGTGCAAGGGGCGGCGTGGCGGGCAGGGCTTGGCGTGTGCCGGCTCCCCTGACGAGCACCGCGAGGGGTTTTTCCCCTTCAGATCCGAAGCACACAGCACAAACCCTGCTGTCCCCGCTCCACGTTCGGCTGCAAGGGCTTGGCAGGAGCAGGCGGTTCATGCGAGGGGTGGAAACATCTCTTTTTGCCAGGTTTCCTGCTAAAGCCACCAGTGCTGGTGGGTGCCAGCTCAGCAATTCACGGGAGCTGGACTCAGCACCCAAACCTCAGTTTTCTCTAGAGCCCAGATCCCTCCTGCTCCACCACATGCTCCTGCCCAGCCCCGAGGCTTCTCCCTGTTTCAGTGGGGAATAACATTTATTTTCATCAGCGAAGACATATATAAAATTAAGCTCTAAGCAGGCAAATAAAAAACTGGAGCAGTGAGGCCCCGCAGAGCTTTCGTTCAGCCCAGTCCAGGAAAGATTTCTAACTTTGTCATCTTAATTGACACTTAGCCTGGCACTAACTCCCTGACGGGCAGTAAAAGAGATTTACTGTAAAGCTGCAGAAGAAATTGTGTCAAGGAGTTAAATCATGTCAGAAAAATCTGGGAGTGACCCAGCCGCTGGAGTGCCTGCCCCATGCAGAGCCATACCAGGTTTTGCTTTTAAAAAAAAAAAACACAACAGCACAATGAAGCCAAAGTTTCCTTTGATCAGTTCTCATTTTAATGAGGGCAGGTTCCTAGGAAGCAAACAGTACGTGTTTGTACCATATTGCAAACAAGCTAGTACAGAAATCTAAAAAAAAATAAACAAAAATAAATATCTTCCCTGTTTATTTCTCCCCAAGTTTATAGCACTAGGTTGACCTGAAAACAAGATGAATTTACCACTGCGCCTGGACAGTGGCCACAAAAAATCAGATTTTTTGGAATGCAACTGTCTATATGGTTTCAGAGAAGTCAGAGTACCAGGAGATCCGCCGATGAGACCCCTCCTTGCCAGCTAGGGTGAACGGTTTCTACCTCAGGCAGCCAACGCTCCTCCAGCGCTTGAAGCACCTCTGCCGGGCCCCTTCAGCGGATCAGAGCCATGTCTTCAAGTGGGAGAAGCTGAAAGCAGAAGAGGGGCTGGGTTATTTCAGAGCCTCACCTGAGTGCCTGGCTGCACGCCCGAGCCCCCCCACCACCTCCCTCCCCACGTGGGACCATGTTTCCCCTCTGCACAGCGCTGAAACCAACGCTGCACTTGTGATATTCATGAAATACTCTCCTCCGTGGGCTCAGATCGAGCTGTGGTGACTGCGGACTCCCTTTGTGCCACCATGCACACAGATAAACCCCATGCAGACACCCAAATACCGGCCTTGGACCTGCCCAAGTGGCAGTTTTGCTGTGAAATCAGAGGGATGCATGCATGTATGCAAGTCCAGAGCCACGACCGTGGTAGCCGGGACTGCTCAGCCAGGCTGCGGGAGGTAGCTGGACAGCGCAGACATAACGCAGGGCTGAGCTGACCTGTCTGGGCTTTCCCAAAAAGATACTAATCCCAGATTTCCTCCAAAAAAGGAAGGGGGGGAGGAATACAGCTACGTGTTTCAGGGGCTGATCCAACAACTAAAAGCCTCTATGGATTTCAGCTGGATGTTGGCTACAGCTTTACATAAGAGGAAAGAAATTTAATGCCTGGAACCAGCCCTGAGCCAGTCCCACGCAGCCTGGCTGAGCCCCGAGTGGGCAGGGGTCCTGCGGAGGGGCCACGCTGGGAGCGCCTCGGCATCGCCGGCCTGCGGACACTGCTGCTGGCACGGGCAGCTGGCTCCCACACGGTGCAGGTTTGTGAAGCACCAAACTGGGGGCACAGAACTCATTTGGCTCCTTTTTCTGCCCTAAAGCCAAAGAGCAGCTCCCCCAAACACGTCCCATGGGGAGGAGGAACAACTGCCCCCTCTTCCTGTCCTGCTTTGCTGGGTGCAACAAACTTTGGGTTCAAGTTCAAAAACGCGGCAGAGACTCACCTCATGCAG
>NW_010531965.1:0-276 GCF_000687285.1 Phaethon lepturus | reverse complement strand
GGGATCAGGGGGTAGCTCCTCACATCTGGGTGATGCTGTGGGGCAGCCCAGCTCTCTGCTTGGGGCACCCTGAAACCCTGGTGCCTGCAACCCTGGTGCCTGCATGATGGGAGACTGCAGCAAGGCTCCCTGTACCCCCCGTTACCTGGTGAACGCCCTCCGAGGCTCCCTGCACCCCCCGTTACCCTGGTGAAGCCCCCCCAGCACCCCAGGGTGCCGCAGGGAGACTGCAGCAAGGCTCCTGCACCCCGGGCACCGGTGGCACCCTCCAGCATC
>NW_010531964.1:1397-2568 GCF_000687285.1 Phaethon lepturus | reverse complement strand
GTGGGCACCGTCCC
Organism: Phaethon lepturus; assembly: GCF_000687285.1. NCBI lineage: Eukaryota > Metazoa > Chordata > Aves > Phaethontiformes > Phaethontidae > Phaethon > Phaethon lepturus. The sequence continues at coordinate 2,554 of NW_010531964.1, read as the reverse complement.
TCGCAGCGTGCCGCGTGTGTCCGGCGTTGACACCGCTGTGGTCTAAATTGCCCTTTCCCTGGAAGCTGCTCCTCGAGACCGAATTCCCATCCTGGTTCCTCTGCTTGATGCCAGTCCTGTCAGAGGCACAAGGGAAGGGAATTGCGTCGTCCCACGGAGGCTTTGGCAGAGACTGTGAACTGTAACGGCACCGTAAAGAGCCACTCGTCCCCTGTGCACCTTCTGGGCAACTGCACGAGCAAGAGCTTTTGTCACCACGCTTCCCATCAAAACCCCAGCCAGCTCATTTTAAATGAAGTCTGCCAGCACAAATTCCGATACGGTCCCGGATTCATCTGTTTTCTGCTCCAGTCTCACCTTGTCTGGGACTCCCAGAAATCCTCTAGCAGCCAAAAAGAGCTTGTCGTCGTCGTCGTTGCCAGCCATTCAGCACAGCTAGCTCTTGGGTTATGTCTTTCCCGTTATTACCTTTCTGCATTATTTCTTTCTGCATTGTTACCTTTCTCGTCCGTAAACCCTAAACTGCGCATCTGTTCCCCACCCCAGAACGGTACTCGCTGGGCTGCGCGGCTCCTCCCGCGGTCGTGGCACTCCGCGGTACTCCCTGCCAGCTGATGCTCTGCTTATAATTACTGGGGGAAAAAGAAAATAATGGTCTTAATTAAAAATCTAGTGGAAGCGTAAATCAGTGGACGTTCAGCATGGCAGATGGTCACAGAGGTCGTGCCCAAGTTTTCTTGTTCTGTAAATAATTTCACCATAAATTTGCACCTGCTAAACCATGTTTCCTTCTCTGCAGGAATACGGGGCAAAGAAAACTTGCATTTTTTTACTTAAACCAGTTTTCTCCATATTGCTCATAGCTTCTCACTAAAAGGAGAAGCTACTTCTGTGGTTGCTCCGCAAAAGACAACTGTTCCAGCCTCCAAGAAACCATTCGGTTCCTTGCCGTAGGGCAGAGCCGAAGGCACGTGACTCCTGCGTTACTGCTGGGTATCACTGGCTTTGTACAGCGGCTTCCTTGCTGGATTTAACTGAACAGGAGCACTTCATGCAGGAGCCGTCCTTCTCCCAGCTCTGAAATCCAGCCGACCCTGGGGAGAAACAGAGTGACGGCTCAGAAGTGGCGTACGAGGGTCTAATAGCGTGGGACGAGC
>NW_010531964.1:0-1387 GCF_000687285.1 Phaethon lepturus | reverse complement strand
AGCGGCGGCCGGGATTCGCAAAGCTCTTTGCCGGTCAAGTGCCAACAACCACGCGCCCAAAAGGAGCGAGAGGCGCAGAGCCGGCTTACACCAGGGTTAGAAAAAGGGTGGGGGGCTTCACTGTGCGCAAGCCGACCGGGCACCCGCTGGGTGGGTGAAGGTTCTGCTGCCCGAGGAGCACCCACGGCACGGCAAGGGGAGGAGGAGGAGGAGGAGGAGGAGGGCCCAGCAGCCCTAGGGCAGGGCAGGGAGCCGAGCGCAGTGTCCCGCGCCCCGTGCGAAGCCTCTCAAACACTGCATCAGCCGAGACCATCCCCGCAGACCGCTGCGCGATTTTTTCCCAACCAATGCCATCAGGGTCGTTTGAAATGAGTTCACAACTGATTCGGGGCTGATAAAAACTGTTTCCGGATGAAGTTCTTGTTTGCTAAAAAGACCCAAGCCCAGACAACCCACATGTGTTTTTTTCTTACGCTTCTTCAGTAAGTACTTGAAACTCTGGCTCTGAATCGTACCAGGGTCACCGGAGATGCCAGAGTCCACAAAAATGAGGACAAAACAGGTTGGGTTCCACCAGTCTGTTAGCCCCAGCATTAGAGGACAGAAATTACCACCACGGTATGGAAAATTTCTGCATCACCTTTTGCAGCAAAACCATTCCTGTTGTTCCCGGCCCCTCCGGCTCCGCTCATCCCGGCTCCGCAGGGGCCCGGCTGCGCTCCGAGGGCTTCGGATCCAAGCCCCGCACTGTTGGGTGTCATGGCCACAAGCCTGAGTTTCCCACTGGGAAAGTAACACTGTCTTCAGGTACAAATCCCCAGCCTGTGACATCTTCTGTAACGAAATGGGCTCTACTTTCACATTTGCAATGAGATGTAAATAGCTCGTGCTTCCGACAGCTTGGCCTTTCATCACGGCTAATTTGCACATTTGTGTTCCGAATAAAACGGCGCCTGGCCGCTCGCCCCGGCTCAGTAATGAGATTTTCCGCCCATGAGACATCCGGCGCGCTCAGTGGCTGACATCTTTTCTAGATTGCATAATTTATTGTGGCTAATCAGCCTCGCTACTGGCGCTCCTTTTTTCGTACTGGTAGTAGTCAGAAAATGGTCTTTGCTGTAAAATGCTTTGTTATCGCACAGAAAGTCTCTTCTGGAAAAGCGAGCTACTAAGACAAAAGAGAAAGGGAAAGCGGGTTCCTGCTCCTTAGCAACGCTTACTGAGGTTTTCGTTTTCCATATAACTTCCAGGAAGAAATGACGCGTTTGACCGATTTTGTGGAAACCTCATCTCGCTAAGCTGTTCCAGAAAAAGCTGAAAGTCTCTTTCCCGTCCCCCCTCCCGACATCGGGGCTTTCCGCCCGCGCTGCGCTACGGTGGTGGAAGC
>NW_010531963.1:0-19343 GCF_000687285.1 Phaethon lepturus | reverse complement strand
GGGCGGGGCCTCCTGCGGCGCGCAGCGGTGACGTCAGCGCTAGGGCCGTTGGGCGCCAGAGGTGGGCGTAGCTACACGCGTGTCCGTCGTGGGGCGGCTCTGGGTAACGTGGGAGGGTGTGTGCCGCGTGCTGGCAGGTAACCGCTCCTCGTACGCTCACACGCCCCTGCCCGTAGTGCGCGTGTTCACCGCGTCTAGCGGGATACTGGTGACGTGCCAGGCACGGCGATGACAGCATTTTCCGGCCGTAACAAAACGAATCGGGCCCGCTCTTTTAGGGCAGAAAACATGCTTTTCGGCAGCCAGCTCGTTTAGGTGGAGGAGGTGAGCAGTCGGCATGTTTCTGGCTGTTCCCAAACACTTCAGTTGCTTCCTGGAGAAAGGGAGGCACAAACTGGTTTTAGAGGTGGTCCGTTAATGCCAGAGAGCCCTTGTTTACACAGAGGCATCCCGGGGTGAGGGGGCATCCGCTCTGACTGACATTACACAACTTCATCTCATCCTCGAATGAGGGTCGGTTTCTAATGGTGTTATTGGTTGGCATTTCCACTGCATTTCTCCTCAAGATTTCCGCAAATAAATCTGGGTTCAAAATGCAGCGGATTAATACTTCTCCGCTGCGAAAGCTTGTACAAACTCATCTGTGGCTCCCAAAGAGAAGATCCGCATTTTACAGATTTACATTCTGATAAATAGTAAAACGGAAGTCAGTATCCGCATCAAAAGTATTGGCATTGCTAGCCAAAGACCTCTTTTGCCTCCTTTCTGTTCACCATCTCATCTGAAGCTTATTGTAACTAAAGTCTGCAGCCTGTCGCCTCCAAGGCAGATTAAGATAGGATCACTGGAATTCTTCACCGTGGTCAAAGAGGGCCTGTTCTCAACTATAGGTGACACAGGAGTGTATGGGGCTGATTAAGTCATGGCTGGTTGCCTGAAGGGAATGTGCTGAGCTGGCGCACTGAGCATCAGGGCTTCTAGAGGAAGAGAAAAACAGGTCCCGTCTGAAGAAGGATGAGGTCAAGGCTGGGGAAAGTGCAAGAGTGTATTCCTAGAGGGAACAGGACTAGAAGCTTAGGGTCTTGCCCTAAGTCAGTACGCTTCTCTTTGCTTTCAACACAATTTAAAATACTGCAAGAGCGAGCTTCCTTTTAATAAGTTGGTTTACATCTAAGTGCTATAACATGTCTTTTCTAATTAAATCAGTATGAACTGCAAATGAGTCTTTCTCCCTACCCCAGTTGGAAGCACATTTAAAGATCTTCAGATGGAGTAGTTACTTCCTTACATCTTGTCATCTCCTTTTCCTCCAGGAGATGTAGAGGTTTTAGGTTTTCAGTTTCAACCAAAAATGGCTGAAAAAGCAACACTTTTTTTTTTAAATAAGAATATTTAGAAAAACAGCAAACACAGGGATTCTTTAAAAGCCTTTCAGCTGTATGTGGGACACACATATGGACAGTAGAACCACTGAGGTAGGGAAGGGTATCCTTACTATCTGCTAATATTTTAGTGTAATAACATAATGTCTTGTGAATTTTCATAACCTTTTCTTATTTTCAAAAAACACTTTTTTAGTTTATTCACTTTTTTAGTACAGCTACAGAATTATGCACTGTAGGTAAAAGGGAATGTCAGAGATTTTTTTTTAAATAAAATTCAGAAATGCAGCAGACTGAAGGGTAGCACAGAAATAACAAGACCTGCACTCCTAAATAAAATAATATGTTGCACTTCCAGTGCGCCAAGTGTCTACAAGGACCTCAGAAGACTTGACATATGTTTAGTTCATTCTTACCTCAGTGTTCACATACCACAGGTTGGGAAATACAGAGAGGGAAGTTGATTGATAGACTAATTGATTTACCAAATGTTAGGTAGGAAGTTTCTGCCAGAGTCTTACTTCCTAAACCAAATATTTTGTTTCAATTACAAGATCAAAGGAAAATGCAACACATGCTGATCAATGTTCAGATTCAACCAGCTCTGTCTGTAGAAGATTGTAACCACTTACAGCATTAATGCAGCACAGGTTGGACAGTATTTCACAATCATGCAGTGTGGCTCTCTGTCTCCTTCTAGTGGTTTACATTTGTTATAGATTTGCTGCTGGCTCCAAACTACTACAGATTTATACTTTTTGTTCAGTTAACTGAACAAAAAGTTAACTTTTTGTTTAACACATGAGTGCCATAGGTCTTGGAATTTCTTCAGGCAGTTCACTCAGAGGATTACTAGGTATGTAAACATTCGTTTTCTGTTTAAAATGGTTGTGTTAAATTGTCTGGTTTTCAAGAGCAGAGAGTGAGGAGTTAAGGATTTGAATTTATCCCAGCCAAAATCTCACTGAGATACAGGTCATATAATTCACCTGGTTTATGTTGGTGCCACTCTGAAAATATATTATGATTTTATACATGGATATCTATACAAAAATCTATCCAAGAAAAGCTATACTGCCATCTGGTACTTAATGGAAGCCATTTCATTTCAGAGGCCTATGAATGATTATTGATTTTTCTCTATTGTTCCCAAAACAAAAGAAAACAATCCTGAATATTTTCTCCAAAGTAGTCAAAGTGACAGATATCTTTAACATAATTACTCCTTTATTATGATGTATCTCGTTCATTGTACATACTATATATTGACTCCTGTGGAGTCAATGTTCTTGGCAGAGCCGACAGAGGCCAAATCCTGTAGTCTTGACCTCACTGGAAACATTATGCTTACAGCCTGGGTCCTGCAAAGCACCACAGCCTGATGTATAGACCAGTTGTGACAACTCCAACTCCCAGAAACAATGACACTGAAAAAGCTTTTGGAGATGCTTTTATAGAAGACAAGATGAATAAAAAAATAGCCTAGATTCTTCTGCTGTGAATCTGGCATGACTACAAAGAAGGATGCTAGAAGCTACTTGTAACAAAAGGGTTAATGAATTATTGGCAGAATAAAAATACAGATGCTAAAACCAGACCAAAAGCAAAAGGTGATTGTAATAGGCATCTATAGTCATCCTAAGCAAGAAAATAAAGCAATAGAATTGCTTTGTCTGCAGGTCCACCTTCTTCTGACAGTAATCACTCTTTTTGGCCTTTTAATGTGAGTCTTAATGAGAGCAGCAGAGATACTTCATTAAATAATTCAACCTTTCTAATTAGGCACTTTTATCAGAAGTCCACCATAAGCCCTTTCTAGCAATTACTGGAAAGCCAGTACATCTAAACACAGAGAACATTCCCTCTTATTCTGTCAGTCTCTGTCTTAAACCTCTAGATATGCAGCAACCATACTGAAAATGCTAAACCAATGCAGACTTAAATGAGATTTAAGTCAGTTAGAGTACAGCTACACTGTGTTGAAACTAAACTGAGAAATTTTGTGTTACCTCTGGTCAGTCAGTAGCTTGAGTTTAAAATGTGTTTGTCTAAACTTGTGTAACATCATGTTTCAAACTATTTCAAGAGTGAGTTAGTCTGTATCTGTGTTACCTGAGCTGCAGACCATTTCATGATAGTTTCTGGCCTAGCCGTTAAAAAACAGACTGAGACAGTACCTTTTGAAATCCCAGGTGAGAACAAGCAGACCAGTTTGGGAGATGTTGGTATGGATAGTACACTTGTGTCTGGAGGGCCTCAGCCACAGTTGGCATTTCTGGGATAGGCATTTTGTGATTGTGAGGCCTGTTGCTTTGCAATATAATCTAATGAATTTGCAATCTGATTTATGGGCAGACCAGCAAGTTACCAGAAGAGGGTAAGCTGAAGCATGAACATCCATCTGCTCACCCGTACCTGCCTGCCTGCATGCACTTGCCACTCAGTGAAAGAGGGGTGAGTACCTGATGTTTCCTCTGTCACATCAGAAGAGAAATACTTGCAAAAAGGACAGTTATAGGCAGCTGTCTGGCTCAATGGCATGTTTATGGTAACTTATGTTTCTGCCTGTATTCTGCAGAGACCAGATATACACAGGGAGTGGGGAAGCAAGGCAGGAACAGAGAGTTTACAGTGATTTATTACAAGGCGGATGGTGAGTCCTGGAAGAGAGCCCAAGATACCTGGCTGCCAGGTTTGTGCCCCAGCCACTAGATAGGGCAAGAAGGGGAATAGAGTCTTGATGCTAACCCATAGCGATGCCTCACATCTTCAGGAACTAAAAAAACACTTAGCAGTGACACTTAGGACACTGGAAAAGAAGTGTAACCTCCAAAATTTTCCATGTTGTGATACAGTTTGCTGGACTTGGGAACAGCATATATGGCAACCTAAGCCCAGGTGAACTTACACTCACCTTTCAGTTAAAATGCTCTGGAAATGTCTTTTTTTCTGTACTCAAATTAAATTAGAATGGCTTTAAACCTACTAAACACAGACTCTTTTCCCTTTTGAAAACATAACATTTCTAATCAAAATACAGATGTAAAAGTACATGGAAAGAAGGAAACTGAGCTTGATGTAGCTTTGTTTTAGGGAGGAAAAATAATATAATTCAATAAGACTAGCTTAAACCCTCTGATTAAAGCTTTTTTAACATAACAGATAGGGAGGATGAGATCTACACTGAGATAAAGATATTTAGTACAGATCAAAAGCGCCTGTGTTCATGCCAGCTAGATTAAATGACAGGATGCGGTGAAATGCTGGGTACCGTATCTGGTTACTTTACATACAAAGATTTATGTGCTGAATGTAGATATATCTATTAGGTTATATGCATTTATATATGGAACCTGTAGAAATAAATTGAAAGCAATCTACCATATGTACCGTATTTCTTCTGATATTGTTCTAAGATTGCATTTCTTCCAATTAGTATGTAAAGCTCTAATTTTTTATAGCTGTCTCTCTCACCAAGATTGTGGAAGTAAATTGTATTAGAAATTGAGGTTTATTTCTAAGTGTATTAGCATTCCACCATTCTCACTCGTTAGCCTCTGTGCATAAATTCAATAGAACCATATATTTCATACTCCAACTTCGTTTTAGTAGGAAGCCTAGGACAACTTTAGGAGTAAATTGAACTTAGGACCCAAATTGCAGTTGTCATTTTAAAGGGGTTTTTTATATTTATTTGTCTGCACCTGGTCCCCTGAAGAGGTAGGATACAGGACTGGAAGGCTCTTCGGTCTAACCCAGCGTGGCTGCTCTTACCTTTCTCATACGCTCTGCAACAGCACAATGTGGGAGGAAAGGAATGTGAATGTCAGGAAGGGAAAACACTGCCGGATATGAAAATGCCACAGGCCTGTGCCACTGCACACTTCTGCAAGGTAGCAGGAAGGGTCTGTCCCCCACATCTGCTGAACAGGCCGCAAAGTCCTGCCCAGTTGAGCTACGCTAGAAAGAAATACGAAGGAGAGATTCTGTCATCTCTGCAGAAGATTGATGACTCAGAAAATTAAAGGCTTAGCATGGGATGCAACTGAACTGAACAAATTTCATTAGCTGTAACTACCTTCTATTGTTATTTTTCATTGTTGCTGCAGCGCTGCCTAGAAACCTCAGCCTCACGGTCCTCCAAGCTGGCAACGCTCACAAAGAAGATTGTCTCAGAAATATTAAACAATAAGCAAAAGACAAAAGATGAAGAGGGCTGGACCAACATCCCAGGATAATCAGAGCCAGAAACAGCTACAACTGCAGTGGAAGAGGTGCATGGTTCCATTGTGCTCTGTGACACAGGGAAGGGGGCAAGAGGGTGCAGCTCCCTTAGCCCTCCCAGCAAATCCACAAATAAGAATTTAAGGCTTTGCACCACCATGTACCCATTCACACCTGTGCAAAGAGAGGATAAAGTAGCATTTCTGTGCTGACGGAAATGTTTGCACAAAAAATCAGGTCCTCAGTATTTTCTGAAACACAAATATTGCCAGTGGTGGGTTAAAGCAGCCCCTGCCTGTAAGAGAAGGAACTGGAAGTAGCTGAGACTTGGAGACTTAACCAGTCGTTTACTTGAAAGAAAGAGTAATTTCAAGTGCAATACTGCAACAGTCAGTCTAACAGTGGGCAACTGATACCATGCAAGCTGGTAAACAGGCTGAGCTACTATTTCTGAATCACTGCCACACAGAAAGGTCCCATCAGGTCCCAATTGCTGTGCTGGTCTGTGAGCCTTACTGTCATTCTGCAACACACACGTCCTCTGGCTTCAGAGAATGTCTTGAATGTTTCATAACCTTAAAACCCCAAGCAACCTAGGAGAGCTTGCCTGTGCTTGTTTTATGTTGCTGATGGGCTTTTCATAGTGATGAAAACCAGCTTCACTGCCATGCTTAAGAAGATCAGGGTGTAGTGTTCCAATCAGAAAATACCCTGAGAGGCTGGCAACCTCAAGTGTCCTTCTTCCACATAGACAAGAGAGGAAGAAGGCATTAGTCTGGGAAGGGAATCCCAGTCTGTGCATTCTGCACAGGCTGTTTTCTCTGCCGAGCCCAACAGAGGAGGGAACTTACAGGTGCCTCCACATGGTTCTGCAGTCAGCACTCTCTGCACGTCCCCAACTAAAGATTTACTAACATTGTGGAGGCAGGGAAGTACAGGCAGGCAGGAAGGAGATCTCTTGGAAGTCAAGAAAACTGAAGCAGACACATCTGTCCCAGAGGCTGTAGCTGTACTACTAAGGTAAATAGTGACAAGCTTGTTCTCTGGCTCAGAGACCAACTGGCATAGCTTGTGACCATACCATTAAATTGAGCTGTCTCCAAAGCAGGGCTGCCACGCACAGGCTGCCTATTAGCAGCAGTCCCTGCTCATGCTACAGCCCTGAATCACACCAGCAAAGTATTAGGCCAGTTGCTAGTTGGCCCAGATCAGCTAGTTAAAGAGTGTAACACTGAAGAGTATTATAGGAAAGAGATACCCTGCTGTGATCCCCTTTGCTGCAGGGTCCTGCAAAACTTCCCTGCCTCTTCGCTGGCAATTACCTTACTGGTGGCTGAGGAGGAGGAAGGCCAGAGCACGGGGCAGCTTGCTCACTGCCCTTGAGACCCTAGATACTCTTGCAGCCCGCAAGCAACACTGACCCACTTCCAGTGCCCTCTGCAAACAATGCTGTGCAACTGCAAGAGCAGGCTGTGCAGCGAGAAGCAGGTCCTCCCAAAAAGGCCAGCAAGGAATGAAAGCCTTTTACGGCCAAGGCTAGAACTGGCTACATCACCAAATAGCACTGGCCCAGTTCCATAGAAATCCCACTTCGTCTTTCCTCTGGGCTGAGCCTGCACTGCCACAGTCCCATAGCCATGCTTTATGCTGCACACAAAAGGATTCAGCTCTCAGCTCCTGCCCAAGTTAACAGCTGCCCTTGCGTAAAGTACTGGGGACTTGTGTTTGCTACTGCAAAATACCTTGCATGCACAAAGACTTTAAAGACACTCTAGACATAGAGACTGTGATCTGGAGATTCTTTGAGGAGTGGGCAGTTGTTCTGTTCAGAGTGCCTACTACTGAAAATACAGCAGTAGCAGCATCAGGAGCAAGAAAATGCAGGCTTAATTGAAAAAAAAAAATAGTAGTAAATTGACATATTTTCTCACATTTTGTCAATACCAGCCTTACAGTTAGACAACTTTATTACAGTGATGAATATGCAGGCCACAAGTTAATAGCTTCTTACATATAAATCAGTCAGCCAAACAATCCCTATTTGCTATTGAATATATTTGATGGCAATAATTTAGGTAGGATGAACTGAACTGTATTGGCAAGCTGTACCTGCTGTGTCTGAAGTTATCACTGAAGGACAGATGTCTCTTTTTCCATGCAATTTCCTGTCTTCCTTCTGTGCACCAGTTCCATGTTGTCCCTTGTTGTGAAGGGGCAAGGTCATGGGCACTTCCAAATGTTAGTATATGCTGTGCACCTCACAGGTTTGCCATTTATTCCCTGCTTCAACTCTGCCCTTCAGAGTTACAGTTGCTATGGATGGATGGCACAAGCAATAATTATAAACCAATACATCTCACACACGAGCCGTTCTAACTTCACTGGGCAAGTTCTCAAATGCTGGCATGCTGCTTAACTTTTTCCCCAGTCCGGTCTTCTGTCATGGCTCTTTTGTTGCTGATTCTGGTTTTGAATACATTCTATATCACAGATGAACTTCGGAAAATCAGAGACAATTGGTAATATTTCACCCACCATGACAGCGCACTGTATTGTAGCTTCCCATACAGAGTTATAACTTTCCTTACTTTGCTTAAAATTCAATCCAAGTCATGACTAAGCTGTAAATTGTGTGTGTGTGTGTGTGTGTGTGATGAAAACTATATACTACAGACCAAATATAGCCTACCTGCACAGAAACCTTGGAGGGCTGTAATCTCCAAGGACCTGCAGAAATTGTGAAAGTCAAAGTAACTATATTGATGTGAAAGAAAAAACCCTGACTTGTAATAGCTAGGGATTTGGGCAACACCTGGTTAACAAAAACAAACAAACAAACAAACATGTAACACCTATATTCTGCCCACAGTCATGCTTATAAACAGATTTTTCTTTTCCATGACCATACAGGGAAGGTTTGCACAGGAAACAAGCAGATATACTTGTTAAATGTGGTCACTCACAGTACAGCCATCAAACTCAGTAGCACATTCCATTCCCTGTCCCTGGGTGAGTCAGGGGTTTTCCAGTGTGCCTCGGTGCTGCATCAGAGAGGATCTGGCCCTCTGCATTTCATCTCTGATGCATTATGATTTTATTTAGAACACGCTTTAGTTCTTCAGCCTCCAGGCTGCAGAGGCAAGGTGCCAGTCTTCAGCAAGAGGGGGAAAGGACTATAAATAGAGCAAGCAAGGCTGCCACTGGGAGAAGCAGAAATCCAGTCTGCTGAGGAGATACAGCATAGTATAGGCACTAGCAACAGCTCTTCTCTCCAGCCAGTAACTATCTTTCATGTTTTAGGTACACAGATATAGCCACTTACCTTTCCTGAACAAGGACAGCTCTACGATTCATTTATACTTCCCTCCAGCTTTCAGCTTTTTGCAAACTCTTGCCATGCAAACAGTCATGTATTTTCGTGAAACCAGCTACTCATGAGGGAAATGCATTCCTTCGTTTTCAAAACAACAGGTAAAATTAATCCCAAAATTAAATACCCAGAGGTGACACACATTTCATCTTTTGGAGGCCCACGGAGCTTTAAGAAGTGTTGCTTATTAGTTCTTGCTCTAATTTGTATCACCATCACGTAAGCTCACTAGGAGCTTTCCCTGGAGTTGTTTGTATAAGGAAGGGACATTTTTGCTGCAGGACAAGTATGTAATAAAAATACCACCAAAAGCCCAGAGTTCTCAGAGTTCTTCGTTTTCCCTCACCGGTACCTATACTGAGAGCTTTTTCTTCCCTTACTCTGTGCTTGACTCAGAATTACTATTAAAGAAACCTTATTTCCACAAACTTCCCCTGCCTAGCATACTTTTTAGTGAGTATATTTTATTTACAGCACAAAGCTAATGGAGGCAGTCTCTGAACAGTGCCTTTTAGACTCAAAGCGCTTGAATTAATTCTTTGAACTCCACACCCCCAGCTGCAGCCAAGATTGCAGTTCCTCCTATTCCCTCCTGCTGGGATGCACCCTAAGAGGGACAACACTTAAAATTATTTCAGAATATGCTCTCAGCATTACACTATGCACACAAGGAGATGGGATTACTTGTGTGCCAGAAAAAATTATATATACTAAATGTTACACTTGAAAGCAAACCGTCAAGTCTTAGGGAAGACAGCTGGACCTCATACATCTTTGCCTACCACCAAATATTTAGCCTACATCCCTTGAAAGAGCACTTGCAGACCTACGTACGTCTAACATGCTACACAACTTGCCATTTGCTTGCCAAGACACAGTGAGACCTGCATGTACACCTGCAGAGGTTAGTATGGCACGTTTCTTGACAGATGGACAGACCTCATCAGCCTCTGCTTAGGGATTTTGAAGTTCTGGGCTCAGCCTTAACAGCTTTGGTGCTGGCCCATAGCACTGGGAACCTGCCTCACCAGGGCAACCCCACGGTTCTGGCCACGCTGCTGACAAGATGCCTCCTTTACAGGGGGACAGATTCCTACTGGTCAAACCTACAGGCTGCTTGTTCTGGAAGTAAGTGTTTGTTACAGTTTCAGATACCTCCCAGTTTGTTACTGTTGGTTAGTGCTTTCATCCATGCTGGCCCTTGCTAAACCTGAGATAGAAGACTACACTTGAATGCAGGCTAGAGCTTAGTATCAGGGAGCTACTAAAACCATGGACTTCCACAGACACATTGGGTTTATGGTCTATTGCAATTTTCCTGATGGCCCCCTTCTGCTACACAGGCATTAATGCTCTCTCCATTCCACAGCATTTAAGGTTTAATAGCCTGTGAGCCTTTCTTACCCACAGGCGCCTGCTCTCTATTTCCTCAGCTGGTTTAATCAAGATACACAGGAGGTAATAAGGACAATTTTATCCCACTTCTATTTAGCTGGAATCCTAGATGAGAGAAAAAGGCCAAAGTTTCTCAGTCCAAAGCTTGTCACCTCATACTCTCCAAAACAGAGTTGATTGACAATACACAGGCAAATTTGCATCCCATTTCCCTTTTAAGTTTGTGATTTAGTTATCCCAATATCATTTTTCTGACACAAGCGGTTATTTGGAGGGGCAATACTTCTAGATTTTACGAAGTTGTTGAGACACTGTAATTTCTTATTATTACTAACTGCAACACAGTAGTAGCATAGAAGTATAGCAAGGTCCAGTTTGGATCCATCAGCACATTCAGACCTTTTAGACCTGCCTCGTCCTCTAGCAGGTGACTTGCTGCAGTGGGGAACTCTCAGTTCATAACATCGCATAGTGCCAGGTCTGCAGGTTTGCTGTCTCTCACTACCTCATCCCAGCCTTAGCGTCACCCTTCTGCTACAGCTCCTCACCTCTCCTTTCAACCACTTCCCCTTATACTTTCAGTAGGCTTCCACACTGCTTCTCCCATTTGCCACCTTCCCTACCTTAACCTTCAGTATTTGGCCGTTTCCCCTCCCTCCTGCATCTTGCTTGGACGCCAGCTGGCGGCAGGACCACGACAGCCATAAGGCCCCAGCACCTCTCTCTCCCTCCAGAGCAGCCTCTAGTTTTCAGGAGCAGTTCCTGGAAGGTCAGGCCTGATGCAGCGCAGGCGACTCACCTGAATTTGTCAGATACCAATTCCTCATTCTGAAGCCTGAGAGTTGCTTTGCAAATGGCCACGCAGGCTTTTTTTGTGGTTAACCTAGACAAAGCCAACGTTTTCCAATCACAATCTGGTTTCAGAAGTAGTTCAATGCATTTACCTGAAATTTGCAAATGGACATACAAGTCAGCTGAAAGCTAATACCACACAAAGAAATGACAAATCATTAGAGGTTACTGAAACTAAGAAAGCCCGCACCATACATCCACAGAGAAAGGACAGTAACTGGATGTGCCTGCTAAAAACTGATTTTACCAGCGTGTGCTGCTGCCAGAAAAGAAACACATTGGAGATAAGGGGAATTACAAAAAAAAGTTCAGGTAAAACTACGGTAATGAAGCTACTGTCACATGGGGTTTTGAAGAAATACGGAATCGTTTTAAAAAAAAAAAAAAAGTACGCTGGCTACCTTATAAAGTTTTTCATGATGGAGGTTAAGTTTTAGTAACTTTTGCTGCAAAATAAGTAAGTGTTATCTAAGTAGTGCACACTGTTTTTGTAAACCTATCCAAGTACATTCCTTCTCTAAACCTCTAAACCTCTAGATGTTTGAACAATATACTTCGTATTAAGACAACACTCTGATTGATTTTATTTGTAGAATACCAAGTTACAAACAGATATAAAACCAACAGAACTTAAGAACTTGTTATGAAACCAAACTAAAATAATAGAACAGTGCAGTTTGCTCAACAGTTTAATTTCAATACTATCTTCAGTAAAAAGCTTAGTCCATTAAACCAGTATTCATTACAGTTTCTATAGTGTACTAACGAATCACTTTAACAAACATTCTAATTAATATATCCAGTGACACAGAGAGTTTCTGTGGGGGAGTATATAGTAGTTTCCATTGCATGAATGCATACGCATGACACTATATCTAAAAAAGCCAAACTATTTAACAAGTGTGAACAGATTTGCACTGTGATTAAACTGAACACAAACAATTTAAAGCAATTTCTGAAATTACAGCTTGCCTTAACACAAAGACACATTTTACTTTAAACATAAATTCACATTTCTAGAAGGTAAAAGTTTTATGCCCAGGCAACTTCAACTCATTGGGCACGGTCAAACAACTCTTAACTGCGTGCATCTGAACTTTCAATAGAAAGATCTGGTTTCTATTCTTTAATCCAGTTTTAATAAAGGAGAAATTAAATTAGAAACAGGAGGGCTCTCCCTTCCATATTTACAGACTGCAAATTATATTGCTTTCTCATCAAAAATTCCAGTTTTCCTGTCAAACTTTATTAAGCTTGGTAACTATCAGTACCCTCACAGTTTGGTCAAAGGCACCACAAACACACAGTCCCTTTTTGTCAGGGCTCCAGTCTAGGCTAGAAATTGGCTGCGTTGACAGGGTCACATTCTGCAAGAGGTTGACTGAGCCTGCGACCCCCATCTCAGCTCCTTCAGAATCTTTCTTCGAGCGCTGAGCTGGGTACTCACTGGCAAGAAGCAAAGAAAAGTAAAACATGCACTTAGAATTTACTGATACAAACACATTATCCTTTTTGTTTTAGCACACAGAGAAGGATTTCCTCTGTTCTCAAGATAAGGCAAATAAATGTATTTAGAATAATGAATAATCATATCCAGCTACATCCAGACTGCATACTTAGTAAATATTTCATGAAAGAAAAAGTGAGGGAGGAAGTTCTGAATCCTGACACCTCTCTCCTATAGCCCTTCATTTTCTAATTCTTTGGCTTTTGTCACAGGCAAGAAAATTTCACCTCATCTATCCCTCTGAAATGTAATGCACCTACTTCACTGCATTTGGATGATTACATGGCAAAATAATTTAATGTAAGAAGATGCAAATTTAAAAACCATTAAAATTCCAGGCTTTCAATAGTCTTCTCAGACATAACTGCTACCACATGAAAACTTTAAGAAATCCATTTTCTTCCATTTATCACCTTCTTAACCAAGGATGTAATTAGATCTTTATTATGTTAGGAAAGTGACAAAGCCAAAATTCACCTGTGCTGTTGTCATATTCTTTTAGGGATTAATTCAGGATTCCAGATCAAGTATTGACACTGAAGTCACTCTTTCTACTCCATTTGTAAGCAATTATCTTATCTAGGTATTCTGAGGTTGGAAGCAAGACCCCACTCATCATGTTCAGGAAGATTCTTTCTTAAAACATTAAGCAACTGGTTTCTTATTCCCCCTTTTACAGGCTAGAGAGTGATCACTTACTATTTCCAGAGATGAAGGCTCCCAGCTCCTCCACTCGTCATAAATATATCCCTGTTCTGTGGTAGGTGCCGAACCTGCCATATGGTAGATTTTTGTGCCTAATAAAAACAAATCAGTATTGTATAGAAGTCAGTTACAGGCGAGCTTCACGAGAAAGGCCGCAGAATCTTAAAATGGCAATCACTTGCATGAAGAGAACCCAGCCTTCTCATGGTGGATATTGGAACATCCATACTGAGGTACCTTCCCTTCCTCCAGCCTTGTGACCTGCTGCCACAGGGGCGGCCAGTTCCCACACAGGAGAAGCCAAGTCAGGCCTCCAACACACCCCATTCTTCTGCAGGCATACGGCAGCAACCCTACCAAGGCAACCACTCACTGGTACTATAGCTTCTTCCGGGCTGGCCATGAGCAAGGGTAAATAGAGGTAAAGTGGCTGCGTAAGCATGTCTTTTGGAACGGCTCTAGAACTACAAGATTCCCAGGCTTTTGGGTGACACAGTCACGATAGGGTTAATTTCGCTGTGTGACATCTCTTAAAATCATTACTGGAAAGGAATACACTACGAACACGGTGCAAACACAACAAACAATCTACAATTCAAATTTAAATCTCAGCCAGGGAACAGCAAGATCACATAGCAATAGAAATCACTTAGGGGAAAAAAACGAACACACGTGCTCTGACTTAATGCCTATCTGTCTGCAAATGTCCAAAAGAAAAAGCTTAAATGCAGTGAAGGAAAGACAAGAAATTCCATTTTCACATTTTGATTATTACAAACACTAATTCAGTAAATACTTTTGTGTTATCTAATCAAAATACTTCCAACATCTTATCTGCTTCGAATGGTGGTATGGAAAATATTACTGTAAAGATACTAAGTTGAAACTCAGCTTTTTCTAATTTAGACAGTCCTGGAGACCTTCACCACAAAAGTTCCTCTTCTCTAATTATCATCAGATTTTGTTCACTAAAAAAAAATAAATTTAAAAAGTACTTATATTTTTAGACTTAAACTAATCAACACAGTGTCACAGATGGAAGAAAAAAGTTTGTAAGAATTTTCCACATTTAACAGCCTCCAGGTCATTAAGTCTCTCCTACACATCCTTTCACGCACTCTGAATATCCCAATCCTAAAATGTTTGGTTCTGAAGAAAAATAACGATTTCTGTGACACACAGGAGGTCTGGTGACTGCAGGAAGAAAAGTGTTTGCAGAGAGCTCATTTTATTTTAGGATATATTTAAGATTTGAATCTGCATGCTCCTCCCAATATAATATGGCCTCCAACAAACCTGGCTGCCAGACTGGGGCACAGCTGAGTGCACAGAGGTGCAACTGCAACAAAGACCAGAGAAGGCCAAATGTCAGGTTATAAAAGGGATGAAACCCTGGCAGCTGGATAAACAGAAGCCCTTTCACTGCTTGCTGGGGCCACACTATGCACAGCTTGGGCCCCAGTAACCTGGGCATCTATTACCTATCAAAGACAATAGTTTTAAAACCTGTAGTACTTTGACAGCATCTATTCAATAATTTTGTCTCTTGGTAAGAAATTCTCCGTCTCCCCATACCTTCTCTGAAACGGAAGCAAAACCTTTGGTTGGATGCTGAGTTCTCAGATCGAAAACATGAAATTTTCCCTCAAGCGATGTGGCCACTAGCTTGTTCATATTTACATCTTTTCTGTCAAACTCCACGCTGCAAACCTGGAAATAAAAAAAAAAAATATATATATTCAGCCTTGAAATTTAGCCACTGCTTTAAAAAAAAAAAAAAAAAAAAAAGAGGGTTTTGTGATTTGTAGATATATATTAATCATTGGCTATTGTTACAATGACATCACCACCAATTTGGAAATAACAAAATCATCTGAAAACATGAATCCATTGAAAAATACCCCATGCTATCCAGACCAAGAACCTGAGGGGTACAATTTGGTGAACTTAAAGAAAATGATTCCTTGGTACAATCTCAGCAGAAAAGTCTTCTGGGTAGATTTCAGGTAGCCAGAGTCCTTTTAATGTTTCTATCCCGCTCAGAAGCTGGAATGAAAAATACTTTCATGGTTTTCTTACCCCATTCTTAATGTTGGTCTCCCATCGTAGCGACATGGTTTTTAAGTCAAACAATTTAATGTCCCCATTGTCATATCCGGCACATACAACACGTTCCTCTTGATTGTAAGCATTGCCTGGACACAGAGAAAGAATTAATCAAAATAGAGAAACCTTCTTTCATCTGTAAATTTCAGACCTCGTAAGCCTGCAATTTCAACTTCCATTTATGCCAAAAATATATTACTATTGGGGTATTAAGATTTAAGAAACAAAGCTGTTTTTCAAACCTGAAAGGTATACAAAATACAGCTTCAAAACTGGCAGTCTCTTTCTTTTAAAAATACAAACAAAAGTTTTATTCGCCCTGCCAAAGTCTGTACAGTTCAGGCAGTACAAGTACTGCACACTGTTCTTGCAAATCTATACAAGTACATTCCTTCTCTAAATCTTCATCTGCTATAAACCATGCTCCCCAGACACCATCACGGCACTGGGGTGGAAAGCGCTTCAGCGGTTCCTTAACCAGCCTCCCAAGCGTGAAACGTTAGTGGGACAAGAAGACTTTTCTGCAAATACAGACTCGTAGGGAGGCCCGGGCTGTTACCGTGGCCACCACTAGATAGATGCAGAAGGCTGCCTCCAAAAACTCTCAGCTGACAGGACCAAGGAAGCACATCAGTGTCTGAAAGATGTTAGCCCAGGGCATGTAGTTCAAGATGAACCTGGCCTTGGCTCAAGCTTCAGTAACTCAAAAGAATATTGAAGAAAATACAAGGCCACTTTTTTCTCCATTCGTCAAAGCAGAAGACAAAGGTGCCAACAGCAATGAGCATTATGGTTGTACCTACTTGCCAGAAAGTGCGCTCTCCTTAGTATCAATTGCTTTATTATAATCCATGCACTTATTAGCAGTTTTTAAAACTCCTTGACTCTGGAGACAAAAATGGAGCTAATCCAGAAATACCAGCTTGTGTCAGACAGAAGCAGCTTGTTCCCCCAAAAGGAAAAATGCAGAGCACACATCAAGCATCTCTGTTGTCTTTAATTAGCTCTTAGCTTCAAGGATCTTCTCTTAAATTAATGCCTTAATGCTTGATAGCTGGAACTACACTACAACAGTGACTGGTTCCCTGTGCACTGCAACATTTATACTCCTTCAGGACAATGCAGTTGGACATTGCTGTGCAGTGTGCAGTTTTTACATTCCTAGACACAGAAATAAAGCTTGCGCTGCTTATCTGTGAAATGATGGACCAAAGGAAGTAAGAGAATGAGTCCAAAACCCAACTATCACAAAACTGGCTTGTTTTGAACAACACATCAAAACCACACCAATTCAACAATGTTGAAAAGCAAAACCTGCTACTGGTGGGTCCATACAAAATAAACTATTCCACAACATCCTGAAATACTTTGATAAGTGTCAAAGCACAGTCATATTAGAGGGAGGAACAGTCATAATCCGATAGATTACCAAATGCTACTGTCCAGCAGTCTCTTTTGCTCTCCCCCTCTACAGGTTCCATATTAGCAACAGGAGTATCTTTCTGTCTCGGGTCCCATACCTTCACAGTTCCTGTAAAAGAAGGACAATGGCTTTTGTATTATGGATACACTGTCACGTTGAGTTCATCATCCCAGGGAAGGCCTTTGCTTTTCAGCCTGATTATTCAAAACATAGAAGCATCTCTTTCAAGTCCAGAAGGCCAGACTGCGTTTAGCAGGTAGAAAAAAATAAAACAGAAATAAAGCAAAAGTATTTGTACGGGTATATTTTCTCGAGCTGGTATTTTTCATTTATTCTGCTTTGTATTCTTCCCATCCCACACTTGGTGACAACAGCATCTTCTGCTTATCTACAGCTTCTAAAAGAACTGAAGAACTGAAGAGCAAGATTCAAAAGACAGCATATGAAGAACTAGTTGCAACGGATGTGTAACTAGTTCAGGGGGCAGACTGCGCCCTGCCATCGAAGCTGGCAGACTACTTTCTGAGAATAACTGAAAAGACTTTTAGAGTTCACTAACTCACCATCTCGACTGCCAGTCACAATTTCTGGTGCACCTTCCCCAATTCCTAAGCCACCTACACCATCTATACTGTTTATGATCTCCTTATGACCTTTCACAGAATACACAGGTATTTCAGGAGCTTCTAAATTCCTAGGCAAGAAAGAAAAGAACAGATAACATGGCATTTTCCTTGACACTCAGGATTCATGTAAAAATGAGAAGAATCTTGAGCACAAATAATATAAGCTCAGATGAACAGTGGGAACAAAATATGGCTATCACCATTAAGAACCACGAATCTTTGTTCGATTCCTTCTTTGGCTACTGCTTTAGATTGGTCTGAAAGTTTTTGCTTAGTTCTGGACTTCCCTGTTTGTAAAGGCAGGTGTGGCATTCACCACAGCAACAGTTAAGAACCAGTTTTTATGTTGGGCTCAAAAGGAATTGTGCTACAGATCAAAATACTCCAGTTAGCTTTACTTTCAGTAAGTACATAAAATGACCTAGCTCTGACTACTGCTCTTCAGACTCAAACGGAAGTTGCATCCAACTGTGGCTTTTATGGTTCTTTCCCACTGATTCTTATCCTTTGAGAATCCTTCGGAATTTTATTGTAAATTTCAACTAGTGACTAATCCATGTCATTCTTGCTATCCCAACTAAGTAGAACCAATACTTCCTTGGCAAGGGAAATATGGTAACAATAATAAAACCCAACCCCTTTTTGACCCTATAACTTTATTTGATAATCCGTTTACCTACAAAAAGTAATTATCCAAATCATTCAGAGGCCTGAAAAAACAATTGAAACCTCAAGATTAAAAGTATGTATTTACTCTAGACATCAAATTTAGGTTGAACGCAACTTCTTGTTTGCACTTGTGCATCCACTCAAAGGCCTCTTTTCAGAGGAGGACCTAGCAGAACTTAAACAGGTCTTCGTAGGTGCACACAGAAGAGGCAAGTGAAACAGCACTGCATTAAGCCGCTACACAGAATTCACATTGTTTTTACAAAACAGGGATGTTCCAACCCAATAGCCAGCGCAGCTTACGACTGGATCCCAATCACATGCAGCACAGTGCGCGTTTTATACAAAAGCCAGCCACACACAGAAACATCAGCTCAGGCAGCCACGTACAACATCGAGCGAAAAAGCTTTGAAGGAGTACGCGTGCTTACCATATGTTAAGGTTTCCACCAAAATCTCCTGTCGCTAAGTATCTTTGCTGCAGAGATGTAGCACCAAAAGTTCCACATTTTATAGGTTTAGCCTTTTCAATCTTTCAAAAAAGGATACATTCTGTGTCAGCACACGGCAACAAGCAACACAACCACAGGCTGCCGCAGCAGCTTCCCGAGAGTCCACGGGTGGCAGATGGCAGCGAAATGTACATAGGATATTTGGCGTAAAATACAGTTACAATGCTATCGGGGGCAAAGTACGCCTTGTGTTTATTTCTTTGTGCACGGGAAAGCAGAGACTTCAGTTTAACGGTCTTTCAAAAAAACCCAAAAACCCACAAGAAGCAAACCTCTCACCTCAGCTTGCTCACGGTACTCGGAGGCTGCTGTCTCTACCGCTTTGCAAAGAGAAGGCAGAGGGAACCCCCGCCCTTCCCAGAGCGGGTACCCCGGGAGGAGGAGAATAAAGCCATTATTTCTGTGACCTGCGGCAGCACCGTGTGGGCTCCTTCAGCGCCTCATCCCTGCCGGGCCGGACGAACCGAGAGTTCAGTCTGCGTGGCCCCGGGGGTCTTTATGCACCTCAGGCGCTCTCGCCCTTGAAAATTCGCCAATCCTCGAAGGTCAGTTTGGTTTTTTTTTTTTTTTTT
>NW_010531962.1:0-24452 GCF_000687285.1 Phaethon lepturus | reverse complement strand
GGTAACGCCTGCGCCGGCCGCTCCCTGTCCTCTCTTCCACGCTGATGTGCCCCGGTACCGCGCGCTGCCCGAGGGCAGAGCCCTGCCGCCCAGCCCCTGTGGTTAAGCCCAGCTCCGCGTGCCGCCTTACCTCCCCCCGCGCAGACCTCAGCTCTTCCCTTGCCTTCCGCTGCCTGTACTTTGCTGGATTTTTGGGCGGTACGAACAGCCGAAGCGGGAAGGGGCTCTTTCAGCAAACCAGCCGGTAACAGCTGGAAAAGACGGGAGCTTTCAGCTTTTCTCCAGCTCTAGAAGGTTTTTCTGTTGGCAAGCTAACCCACCACCCGGCTCTGGGGAAGAGAGGGGGTTGCGAAGGGTGATAAGGTGGTAAGGCCACCAGTTCCTGTGCAAACTGGAGAATTACAGCCTGCGGGGTGAGGGAAAGCCGAGTGCTGGGAAAACCCCACCGTCCCCTCCAACAGGCTGGAAAAGGCCGAGGTACTCGTCAGAGAGCTGTGGGCAGCAACAAAGACTTGGCAAAAGTCTCTCCAGCTGTGATAAACTGTGGACCAGGCCGAGTAGGAAGCGAACGCTCCCGTTTCCCACTTCTTCCCCCCCACAGGTACCTGGTCCTTCCTGTGGGGGACGGCAGCACCCGGCTCTCCTGCGTCAACTTTTTCCCCCCTCCTCACTCCTGGGCTTTAAGAAATGAGCCCGAGGCAATTCTGGACATTCACTTATTTCAACCTGTAATTGAGAAAGCTATTTAATAAAGTTACTTAAAGACTGAGCAGCCCTGCAGCAGCTGATGAATATGCATGTCCTGGGATTTACATTTCGTGGCAGCGTGAAGACAGGATGTCAGGCAAATGAGTTATGAGAAATGTTGCCCATGCAAATGTTCGCTCTGCCATAAATTCTCACTGCCATTCTCATCCTTGAAGCCATTTTTGTCATTCTCTTATTTGCATTGGAAATGTAGTGACAAAATAATGCAACTTTACAGAAATTAGTCCTATTTCTAGGCAGACAGGATGGATTCCTAAATACATCTGTAATAAAGTGGAGTCCTGAATTAATGCCAGACGAAAAAACCCCCAAAAAACAGAAGTCCCGCCAAGGTCGTCAGGCCATGCAATTTTGGGGTTTTCCAAAACCATGTCTCCTTCGTTTAACTTCCCAGCCCTTACCTGAGCAGGGCTTATATTAGACAAAACACCACAGATCTGCAGGAACAGAAAAGCTGCTGTCGTTCCCCCTCCGCCCCGTTTCATTTTCACAGTTCCCCGCTCTCAGAGGGGAGGCTGGGAGCCCAGACCAGGACAGCCCGAGAGCTGCCGTTTCCCTCAAGCGAGACTAGGAGACCCCTTGGCTCAGAATGTGAGAACGTCAGTAAAACGGACTAAGCAGCCAACGCTCCGGCTCCTCGCAGGTCAGGAAGCGGCCGCGTAACTGCAAGAGGTTAAGCGAGCAAGGCAGAAGCCAGCACGCCGGCTCACCCGCTGCGGCTGGGCTCCAGGTCACCGGCGTCCTTCTCCGCGCCGGCGTTCCCAGCGGTCTGTCGCTCCCAAGCCGAGTGTGGCCAGCCCCCAGCCGTGCCCAAAAGGATCGCCGGGTTTTGAAAAGCCTCTGCTGCAGGTGCCTCAGGCGGGAAGATTTTCGGATGCCCTCTGCTACGCAGGCTCCCGAGCGGCAAACTCCGTCCCGGAGGAGCTGGGGCACAAGGCGCCGGCGCCCCTTCGGCAGAGTGACGCCCCTCGGGAGAGGAGCCAGCCGCTCCGTGAGCTTGCGGGCAAACCGCCGCGTGGCCTACGGGCTTTACGAGCTGCTCGTTAGGGATGCCTCTCCAAACGAGCTGCTGCGCGATGGCAGAGCCCACGGCAGCTGACAAAGACCCCCTCTGCCGTCAGGAAGACGGGGTCAGAGTGACATAGTATGTCATTTATGTCTGTTTTAAAAGCTCCCTCGCTTCCACGCCACGGAGGATCTTCAGAAGAGCCGCAGGCCACAGTCGGCACCGGTTTTACTTGGTGCTCTCTGATCTGTTTACAGTCCGACTTTAAAAGTATGAGATGAGGTTGTACCTTCGCATGTAAACGCTCCGAAGCGGGCTGCTGGTCTCAAGTTCAGCCAGCAGTCCCCTGCGTCCTCCGGTCCGTAACCACCACCGTCATGCAGGATTAGGTATTTGAAGTTAGACCACCTAAATTTTAAATTTTTAGCAGCTTCAGAAGAGGTTTTCAGGTGGAGCCCGTAACATTCGTATTTTCCCCGCAGCACTTTACCGCGTTTCCCCATTTCCCCAATTTCAACGCGCAAACTACCTCGGTTTCCTCCTGGTCCAAAGCAGCACAATTTGCAAGGTTTAATGGCTGCTATAAAAACGTGCCCGTAAACAATGCTCTCCTGTAAGCGTGCATGACCGTTACAACCCGGCGAGACGAAGATTTCTTAGGGTTCCTTCAGTGCATCCGCGCTTTCAGAGTAAAGCGTATCAGTTATAAAAAACCACGAGAGTCTCAAGGCAGCAAAAAGCCGCATTTTCCCCAACATATGCCCGTACCTGAAAGGTTCTGGGAGCGCCAGGAATACCTCCCCCAAAGACGGGGGTGTCCGTGTTAGTGCGGTGACCACTGGATGTCACCATTGCTTTAACCACGGCCATCGAGGCAGCCTTGCGCCGGCAGCGGGTTGGAAAGTCACCCCGTGGACACGTTCCGCGTCGGCGTGGACCCCCAGGACGTCAGAAAGACATTTACAGCAACTTGTTTTCACTACACGGAAGTTTATTAAGAAAGTTAAACATACAACACAAAAAGTAGCAAAAGCAATCCTGTAGCTTAAGGCAACTCTTACAGGAGATGAATTCAAGAAAGATGATGCAACTTCAGTTTAAATAGAAATTATGAAAAATATCAAATTGCATCAATAACTTAAAATGCACTTTAAAAAGTCTGCACTAACCAGCAGAGGGTAAGGGGTGTGATCTTAATGCCAGCATTAAGATATCGAAAGCAGCAGAATGCTAAATGATGATAGGGAAAGTTCAGTATTTACACAAAGATAGCAGTGTTAATATCCGATAGCGTAATTTCCTGTGTACTTATGGTTTAAAACCACTGTCTGAAACGTTAGGAAAACCTTTTAAAATAAAC
Organism: Phaethon lepturus; assembly: GCF_000687285.1. Lineage (NCBI taxonomy): Eukaryota > Metazoa > Chordata > Aves > Phaethontiformes > Phaethontidae > Phaethon > Phaethon lepturus. The sequence continues at coordinate 21,318 of NW_010531962.1, read as the reverse complement.
CTTCAGACTATTCCATCAAAAATACACAGATGGCAAGAGAAGATCCAAGGCTAGGGATGCGTGCAGATGCATGCGTGTGTCCCTTAAATAACTCATTGCAGAAACACTTCAGAAAAATTATTTCTTTGGGGGAAGAAGAGCAAGAAGAATATGTGGCCACAGAGTGAAAAAGGTTATCTTTCAGGTGAATCACATTTAAATTGAAGTATCAAAATATTTCTATTTGATGACATTCTCACAGTTTACAGTTACTGACATTTTTAAGTGAATGTTAAATATTCGTATTATCAACATACAAAGATTCTCCTTCACATTGACATCTGCTTACATTTTTGCAAGACCTCTTTTGCATCAATTGTTTTGCCATCGATGAGGAATGTAATTATCTCAATTACAGAATTTAACAGAGATTTAACTGTTCTAACCATACAGTTTCTACCTTCAAAATAATTCTTCAAATACTGAAGTCAGATCACCTATTTTAACAAGGTATTTAAGTGACATTTTAATTAATCGGGCTGTACAGGAAGCACACATTTTAAACAAAGCCAAATGACATCAGATTTCCAAATCAATTCTCTTCCAATATTGGATGCAATGAAAAATTTTGAACAAGTCCATTCACCATCACCCCAAATAAAACAAGATAACTCACACGGATTAACTCCTCCCAAATCCTACCCTGTTAGAAAATGCAATATATACTGCAATGTAGTCTTAATTTGCATAAGATTTAATAGAAGTGTCCTATGCGCAGTATGAGATTTTCTGCACACAACCTCATCTCAACTTTTCACCATTCAGCACAAACTTTACAAAAAGCCTAAGATATAAAATACACTTAAAGCAGCTATCTTAAACAGGATTTAATACATATCACCTTGGCAGCTGATCACTTTTGTTCCCAGTTTAACACGCTGTTGAATCTGATTGTAGAGTTGCAGTATCCCTTTGAAGAACTATTTAAAAAAATCCCTGAATAAAACAGAAGCCAGCCTGCGACTTCCTATGAGTTTCAGTAAAGTACTATATACAGGGGTATAACAGCCACCCAAACTCACTTGGTGCAGAAAAAAAATCTAAGACAGATACTGGGGCAGAACGCATTAACGCATAAAATACGCGTTTTAAGATTTTGTCATTTAGAAAGTGGAACCAATGAATTCTTAGCAGTTTAAAAGAATACTGCAACCGTAACGTTTACAGACCCACAAAGTTTGAAAACCGATTCCAACAGCTCTGATTCACTGGGTTTTGCTTGGAAATAATGCAAAATAATGTCAGCAGTTTCAAGAAGGTCTTGCAAATGTATAAAAAAAGAAAACTGAAAGAAAGATAAGAATGCATATCTAAAATAAAGCAGGAGCACAATAAGGACAATCAAAATTCCAAAAGCCCATATTAAAAAAATTAAGCTTGGAATGCATTGGCTTCCAGCAGTTTACCAAAAAAAAAAAAAACCAAACCCAAAAAAGAAGTTTTAAATCTGTAATATCTTGACCTATTTTTAAGTGACAATTTCTATTACAGTTGAGAAAAATGATTTTATAGCTGCATAAGTTTCCATTTCACTAAAATAGTGCCAACAAAAATAAGTTTGCATAGAAAAACAAAATTTCAAATTGCCACTGGCTACATGCTTAAAATGGGAAATGCAGGTATTGTAACATAAACATAGTGCAAACCATGGCAGTTCATGGTGATTTTGACTGCCGCAGGTCAGGAAACAGACCATAGTATACCCAGTTATCACAGTTTCTGGTCTTTTATTAAATCCTTTGCCAAGTAGAAGCAATGCATGTGTGCAGGCCCATGGTACGCCTGCTGCTGTTGATTAACGTAGTTTGAGATCATCGCCACTTCCTAGGTTAGATCCAGGACTAGGGTCTTGTTGTCTTCTTGCCTGCGTCAATAAACACACATTTAGGATCAAAAAAAGAAATTATTTAGACATCATCAGTTTAGTTAACTTCTTCAGTAGATTAACATGACTAAGACCATAACCAATTCTAAGGCGGAGACTTTACATTTCCACCACTAAGCAATGCACTCCTCCTTAACATGAAAATCATGCTTTCCCCCTCAGTTCGGTGATCGCCCAGAACGACCAGAGATCTCAGAGGAGGGCTGTGGACCCAGCAGTCGGGCACCGTCCCCGCTCTGGAGGGGCCCTCCCACAGCCCTGCCGAACCGCTTCTCAACGTCACTTCAACAACCGGCAAGAGACGTCCAGAATAGTTAGGCAATGATTGTGTGTCCCTTCCTCCGAAACACTTTTCTTCTCCTGTGAAATTCCCTCCTGTAAACCTTTTCTGTAAATGTTTCCAGGATCAAGATTTTGGGGAGAAAGTCTACGATGCAAGATGGCAGGGTACATTACATCATTTCCAAACAAATCTCCCCTCAGTATTTTTACGTGGGAAACATTTACTTCAGCTTTTTCTGGAATAAAGAGATTTATAACACGATAACACACTTGGTGCAATTTAATCTGTAGATTGACACACATTTTAACACATCTTAGAAGTTGGGGGTTTACTGCAGCACACTTATTTTTTTCCCCCCTCCGGTGCACCTGTAAATTTATCAATAATACAAAACATAGAAAACTCTGGTACTTACGATCACGCCCCTGTATTAAAAAAAAAGTAACCTCAGTTCTCCTTTAAGTAAATGATTCTGTTAAACAGTCCAGGTTGATGGCATTTTAAAGAGGAAATTAAGGATGGGCAGTCATAGTAACGTCAGTCACAAAAAGACACCGCGCTCTACTTTCTCTACCTGTACACATGCGGGCTGCTTTCAAGTAGCACACACAAATGCGGCAGGTAAATACTGAAAAGCATTGATATACTTTAAAGCAATGCTTCGATTCTGGGAACATCTAATATATGCTAGCTGTTTTTTAAAGACATTTTAGTATCGATACTTTTATTTTACATTTACAGCTGGCACCTTGGCCCGTAACTACCACGCGACCCAAACCGGTATCAGGGCCAGGTTCTCGGCTGGTGGCAGGCATCACGGCACAAGCGTTATTTGGTGTAGCTCCGCTACTTGCACCGGCTGCAATAACCTGCCACGTTCAGTGCTTCAAAAAAAGCGCCCTCCAAAAAACGCAAAAGCAGTGACCGCTTCCCTCCTTTGAAGGGCTTCTCGTGTTTTGTGGAAAGAGGCAGGCACAGACGTGATGCAGGCAGCTGTGCCGCTGGAATGGGCAGTTTAAGCAATTACCGCGTTTAGACGATCACACTGACCACGACGAGTACTTCAACTAGACCGTGACGAGCGGCGACACGAGTGCTGCTCTGGGGCGTTCCCTGGGCTCTTCTGAGTCACATTTACTGACACGGAGGAAGCCTTCCCGCCAGCGCGGCGGTTACCCCGCTGACGGCGCGCTGCTTGCGCGCTCCCATACAAAACAGCGAGCGAGCCGAGCCTGTCAACTCTCAACCCTCCCCACAGGCACTGCCAACACCATCTTCTCCAATTTAGACTTTTCTTTCTCCATTCAGTTCTTCCTCCCTCATCTACCATTCTTCTTCTGTGCCCAATTTTTATGCTCCCAGTGCAACTGGTCAGCATCACCCCAACAGAGAGCTGTTGCTTCCTTCTCCTATTTAAATATCGATTTAAAGTTACGCCTTCCTTTCACGCGCAACCATCCCATCCCGATGCACGCAGAGCTCATCTAATAAATCCTTCTAGTAGTCAACATGTTTCCAGAGAAGACAATTCCCTCCTGCACTTTTCTTTAGTGGTCATACTGCCATTATTGTCTTGACAACACCCTCACTATTCAAATTATCACAATTGCTACCTACTACATTTATGTATCCAGTACTGTTGGTGGTGGCATTTTAGGTATTTAGGGGCGAGATGATCTGCCTCCTCTCTTCTGTCTGCACTGGTCATGTTCCGACTGAAGGAAACAATCTGCTTTTCCTACGTGCAGAAGAGCTCTCAACATGACAACCGACATCACTGCCGGCGCACAAACCCACAGATTTCTCAGTAATCTTTCTGAGGAATCGCGTAATCACGTGCAGCGCTGAAGATTTTCAGCGCTAAAGGGCGTATTCCTTTCAGCCGCTGAAGCAACTTTTGCAAACTGCCCTCTTTGTAGAGATGCAGAATGTTGGGAGATGGCATTTAATTAAGATTTTCACATTATTTCCAAAAGCCAAATCATTCCGCTTTGACTATCAAGATCAGTGTGCAAAAGCTAGCAAGGGAAAGCCCACACTTTTTTTTTTTTCTTCAACAGAAAAGTAAACTGTGCTGTAAAGATTTTTCTTAATACAAAATGGTTGTTCAACAAGTATTAATAGATACTTCCATGCTAATTTAACAGTTGTATTAAGATCAACAAAGGGGTAAGAGCTCCACTCTGAATACTTTTCTCCTACTGAACAGACTGTAACAGGATTTCTTCTGATTTTAACTGCTGCCTCTTTCTTCTCAAAGGAAACAAAGGCATGCACTGTCTTTTAAGAATTACCAAAACCTTATTATACCAATCTTATTACCAGTTTTGTACTCGATAAATATTTTTACACTTAACTAGAAAAAAAGGCAAGTTAATTGCTGCTATACTACTGCTCTAAAAGCAAGAGTTTCTTCTTCAGAAAACAAATCATAGGCACAGCAATTTTATTGTCAAATTTCAGTGAAGACTCCAAGGTATGGGCATATGGTTGCATTTATGCTTTGCCTAAAGTAGCCTTTTCTTTCAAAACATATGAAAGAATTCACATGATTCATGACCTCATTGCTACTTGTAGAGTTTGCAGAAGCCACTACTGAACAACTACCAGATTTGCCCTTTCAAGCGATAGGCAAAAGGCATGACAAATTACCCTCAAATGTACTGAAAGCAGTCATTACAATATCTTACACTAGTATATGTGGATAAAGGTGTAATTTTGCATTTCAGTAAGCGGGGATTTACACAAGCAACTGCAACGTGTTGGAATGACAGCTCCGTCTCACTCAGACACCCTCCTTGTGCTATACTCTTGTGCAAGAATAGGTACACGTGAATCACCCTTATTCTATCAGTCACCATCCTGCCAAGGCGCATGTGCACAGTACGTAACAACTACGACAAAGACACGTGCTGAAAAAAAAAAAAAGTAAAAGCACCACATCTATCTGTATCTAGAAAATTAAAAAAAAAAAACAAACAAAACCACTCAAAAAAGACAGGAGAAATCGCCTTGTGTGCAGACAGCATGCACACTGTACAGCATCAGGCACGGGGTGGTATTTTTGTCCAGACAATGGGCAAAATACAACTTTCGTAAGAAATGCCACAAGATCCTTAACACTCACTTGCCGAAGGAGTGTGACTACCAGTACGGTAGTATCTGGTAGTTCTCCTCAGGCTATTACAGGAAGCAGAAAGTTCCCTTTTACAGATGTAAAAACGGCAATTTGCAGAATTCTCTCAATTTGGGGTCTTGTAGTCTCAGCATAGCTGATCAATCCTCTGAATTGCAGTATTTGCTGTAATTTTTGAAATGCATACCTTATGAGGCCATGCAGAAGCATCAGAATTACTCTCGGTGAATAATGAGCTCAGCTTCTCAAAGATTAAGGAGACTTGCTTCAATTAAGAAAGATGCATCTATCTTTGCCATTGGGAAATGGAATATTCTGCCATGAGTCACGCATAATGAGTCATGAGAAAACAGTACTTATTCATCTTATCTCAGCATATTTCATTTTTCAGTCAAATGCTGATTTTAAGTTTGAAGGAGCACTACGTCCAATGTTATCCATCTGCTATTTAGTGAAAGGATCACAAATATTTGCTTGCAAGAAAAGCTTATTAGCAGTACAAAGATCCAACCACAGTTGTAATTTTCTTAAAAATTAACGTATTTTAACCAAAACTGCCAGTTTCCTTCCAAACATTCTGAAATCAAACAGTTTAATTTGATGGACACATAGGGAGTTTCAATACTCAGAAACACTTCGCACTCAGCTTTCAGCACATGCAGCCATGCAAATCTGCTGCAATACGGAAGGAATTATAACTGGCCACAAGCCATGTAAAACCTCTAACGCTGGAGACGGTACGATGACCGACTGAAAGAATTGCAGGAACGTATCTGGCAAAAAACGTTTCAAAGCCTCCTGTAACATGCTGTTCTAGCCTGATTCACGCTGAACTCATAATGCTGTTACCACAGGAGTAATAATACACCAACGAACAAGAGAAAACTTGCTAACAAAATCATTTTGACTTGAGGGTAAACAAATGCAAAAAGTATCCCCTGCCATACTCTTAACACCTATTCTCTCTTCAATCCTGTTCTCTCTGAGCTTTTCCCAAGCCTAAATATAGGCTAACTGGTATGGGCTAGAAGTCGTATCAAGAGACTGATGCAGTAATATCTGTATTATATTAATTTTCTTCTTAATAAATTACATAGCTTGAAGTCATCGAATCATTAACTTCAAACCGTGACTCTCTTGGACAAGGATCGTGTTGGAGCATTTGCAGCTGTTACTGGGGCACTTAAGTAAGAGAGATCTAAGAACGATTTTTAAGCAACTAAGGCAGGCAGCACACAGGCAGTTCCTCCAGCAGCCACGACAGTCAGACACCGTCTTCCTCCTCCTCCAGCCGCCCAAGACTGACTCATGCTGCCGTTGACCGTGCTTTCAAAAGGGCCAATAAAACTCCTCAAGCTGGCTTTGAGAAAGCATGTAACTACCCCCTTCCTCTGCACGTTCAGAGGCCTCCGACACACCTAAGGAAACCAGCTCCTTTGACCACATGAGTTCATCGGGAAAAGATAATGCAGTCCCACCGTGTGGTTTACACGATAGCTCTGAGAAAGCAGAACTGGGAAAGCTGGAGGTAAATTTAGTAAGGATGGACAGGGTTGCCACGAAGATGGCCCTCCCTTTCAGTGAATCACTTAAAACACAAAACGACGACGACAAAAAACCACCAGCAGGCAAAACTGGGACCGCTGAATACAAGGCAGTGAAGTCACAAAGAGCAGCAATACGCGCTGCGTATGTAACTTGGGACATCGGCGAAGAGCAGGGACGGAGGAGGAAGATAATTTCAAGGAGGGCAGTCACAAAAAGTAGCCAAAATAAAGTCTCTCCATGGACAACTCCACTGCAATTCTTTAATTGCATTCTGGCAACTCCATACTGCTGGAACAGACAGAGCAGATGCATTATGTGCCTTGGCATCTGTCATCTATAATTTACTAAATAAGTGAAAAATCCGGCTATGTTATGAAAAACTAAACAGTGAACATTTGGATTCTCTTAGAAGGACTGTCAACCTCCTGAAAAGGATTAAGAAGAAAAAAGCCCTGAGAACACATTGCAGATACTTTGCTAAAAAGCATACAACCGCAGGACAGAAAAAAAAAAACCCACCCTAAACAAAAAAAAACCCACAACCTGAAATAATGAGAGCAATCCTCAGAAAAATGACCAGTTACAACCAAGCACACCTCCACACTAGTCCTGCTAACTGAGGCAGACCCACATCAAGAAAAGCAACAAACTGAAAGCTCTTCTCTGAGCTGCTGGTTAGTAACAGCCTCTCCCGGGGAGATGTGAACATGGCCAGAACGCCGGCCATGCCACTTCAACTACCCTGACCCAACGGCAGGGCGGGGGCGGGAAACCTCGGCCTTCTCAGAACGGCAGCCAGCGAAGCCGGGCCACATGTAGCAGGGACGACAGCTTATGTGTAACAGAACTTCTCTGGTCGGAGAAAGAAGCCTGATGAAGCACCCTGAACACTTCCGGGCCTGCGGGAGGCTCCGCAAGAGGCTCTCCCTCTCAGCCTTCACCTCCCAGAGCAACTTCGGCTCCAGCGGCGAAGGGGCCCCCTCATCACTGCATGCTGCGCCTCCAAGTCGGGGACACGATGCACGCGGCTTTGTAGCCTAGATCCGGTCTCTGGAGTCACGTTGTTTGCTGGCCATTTTGCAATCGCCCCTCTTTTTCACTTGAGCCTGGGAAGAAGCAGCCGTGATCCTTCTTAATGATGATATGAAGCACCGCTTAAATTAACGGAAAGGAGCTTCTCAAATTTGGTAAGAGGTCTGGATGTTAGACTGAAGTTGTAGAACGATGAAAGTTCTGAACCCTATAGTCGATGCACTTTCTTTTTTAATTCGTACATCCATTTTGATTGCCTTCAAGCTCACTGAAAGTCAAAATAAATGAATTTCTTGACAAAGGCCACAGCTAAAACTCATTTAGCATCTAGCTCCATCAAGATTTCATTTCAAGCTTCCAATGATCTCTTTCCTAGAAACAAGGTACTTACTGTGTTACGTGCCGAGTCCGCTCTCCCACCACCAGCCGCTTGAGTGCTACAGAGCATGACCAGGCCAAGCAGCATAATTTGCTTACCAATTCCTGACGCACTCCCTTGCCTGAAATCATTGCAACGGTCGCATTTCTGTTCAAAAGCCGTAACGAAGCTACAGATTCCGGTACGCTGCATCGGTAATGGGACTATGGCAACAGCAAGCCGAGAAAGGAAAAAGCATGGCAACAGAGTAAGCTCTGAGGAGCTTCAGGTGCAGATTAAATTTTGCTTTTGTATGAAAACTTCTTTTCCAAGGGGAAAAAAGCTTGAAGTGCTCCCGTTTAGAAAGTATTGTTTGAAGGCTGGTATAAAGGTTATAAATTTATAATTAATATTGATTGCCTCCAGACAGTATTCCTCTGTTGCTCGGCCCCTTTCTAACCTTCATTGACTGAAAGAAGACGCTTATATTACAGAATTCCCTGATTTGCAAGATTGATCTCTGTACTACAGTCCACATCGATTCTGTACAGCACAAATTGTTTTTCTGATATATGCATTCCATAGCACTTTTACACAAATACCAGCTATTTAAAGTTCTTGTGAAACAATCTAGTCATAACATTACTGTCCTACTTGTACTGTACTCGCACCGTAGAGCCTTTTGAGGCAACGCATATTCACACACATGCTTTAATGCTTTTTTTCCTAAACTGTCTTGTATTCATCCTGAATATAAACCAAATCATATACACACACACACACAAGCATATGCTAAGTCTGCGCTACCCACTGCGTATGAAGAATTATACAGTTTGGGGATCTTTCACATCCAAAAAGCTGTATTGAAGGTTGTACTATTTATATCTCATTGTCTGTCTGGAAAGTACATACAGTAAGTTGTAATTAAATTAATTCCAGATTAATTTTTGAGGGGAAAAAAAACTTAAAAGTCAGAATTTGATGAGAAAAAAACCCCAAATGACCTTATTGGAATACTATATTTTCTTCTGAAGCAAGTTATACTTGACAAAAGTACTTGGAGTACTTATTTACACTAGTGGTTTAATCTTAAATTCCTTTTTTTTTTTTTTTTTTTTTTTAAGAAGAGAGAATAATTTCACTATGTAGTACCTTGGAAGAATAGGAAAGCTGGTGCTACTACTTGATTTTATTTCAATTGTAAACTGTTTATATTTCTGTAGCAAAATCCTGTTTTCTAAGAGGTCATAACTTCAGCACAATTAATTAAATACATTTCTCCCAGTTCGACTCATAATTCCCTGCAAACAGCAAAAACGCGTAGAAACCTAGGCCAGGACTGAGTATTTAAAATTTAGGTAAATTTTTACTCCCACAACTTTTAAAGGGTGGGGTTGGCGGGGTTTTTTGGTGCTTTGTGTTGAGAGGGACCTCCAGCGGAAGAAACAAACATTTCAAAACGGGGATTTTTTTCAGCAAAACGAAGGTTTTTAAAATGGGAATTTCATGCAGTTACCTAAGATGGCTCTGCTCAGCCATTAATGTAATTTATATTTAGCACAAGACCACAAACAGACAGATTGCTAGACCAGACCACTCCAGAGAAGAGCAAACCCCTCTGCCTCCTTACTCGCAGCGTTGCTCAAATACAGAGCATGGCAGGAACATGGGAAACGAACGCAAAATAGAAAAATACGACATTTTAAAAACGCTGGTTGAACAAATTGCGTTGGAAAACTGAAGAGGGATCCAACCCCCGCCTAGGGAAAGCTATCACTGTCTTTAGCTAAGCTCAAGGTTAACAGAGTAGGACAAACTCAGAGAGATCACTTCAGTTGTGAAGTTACAGTGCGCCTACGCAAAACAAACCTCATAAAAAAAAAAACGGCTGCACACGGCAACACGTAAGACAGCCTCTTCTTTTTATCCATCCCCTCGCTGGAAATCCACCGCTTCGTACCTTCTGCTGCAGCCAAGGGCTGGCAGCAGGTACCTGCTCGCTGCTCCGAGCACAGGCCGTCGCCTGTGGCGTGGTCCGACTTCCCCGCCGGGCGCTGTTTAGATCTCCCCGTGTCGTTCCGGAGGGGGTAACTCATTTGGCATCGTGCTAACACGGCCAGAACACCGAATAAAAAGCAAGAAGCTCTCCCCGGACGAACCAAGGGCATCTAGACGGCAACGCGGCAGCAGTTTCTGCAGAACGCCGCTTATCCCGACACCGAGCTCCGGCCATTCGTGCCGCGACTAGGCCCAACAGCAGAAAACGCTCAGCGCCGACGCTCTCCACCAAGACACAAGGCGATAAAGAGAGTGAAAATGAAGGATTCTGCCTCACCGACACCCCTTCCGCCTCCTCGCTCCACTCGTTTGGCAAAGGGAAAGGGACAAATGCTTCAAGTTCGTACGCCCGCTCAACGGCAACAGGGCCCGGGGCCGGCTGCCCGTGGCGAGGCACCTCCGCAGGGAAGGAGGACGGTGCCTCCGGCCGCACGGAGCCAGGCCCCACGCAGCGCTCCTTCGCTGACCAAGCGTCACGCAATCGTTTATTTTCACAGTAATCTTTAGCGGGGGACAAGGGCTTTCTTCACGCGTATCCTTACAACATCGACTCTCTCTGCATTCCGACCTCTCCGTCGAAGTGAAAGCCATTGGAATACATTACTAATTTTGAAGGCATTAATTAGAAACACTCACTGACTTCAAAAGCGTCTCTGAAACGAAAGAATCCTGAACCGGGAGGCAGGAGTTGCGGTATCTGATGTGACCAAGTTACATAAACTGACAGAAAAACCCCAAAGTGTCTTGTATTCAAAACTGAAACCACGTTAAAATTTTAACAGCAGGCAGTTCAACTCAGAGGCACCGAAAAATCCAACGAAAATTTCTAAATCCACTCGCAAACCATTTACGTTAGGAGAACGCTGTCATTGACAAAAATACCATCACTTCTGGAAATTCAACACAACCTACCAAGCGCTACCGATTCTGTCCTCAGATGCAGAGAATATGTTCATTAAAATAAAGATTTGATGTGCCAGCGAAGTGGTCGATGGAAGGGATACTGTGTGATGAAAGGAAGGCAAACCAACCCGACAGCACTCTGAGGGGTTTTTGTTGTTGGGTTTTTTTTTTTTGGTTTGGTTTGTGGGGGGTTTGTTGTTGGTTGTTTTTTAGGATACTTAAAAAGGAAGATGAGTATAGTGATTATTCCTAAATTGTTACTGCACTCGCTGTTTTTCTCCCCCTTCAGAGTGCCACCATTCTAATACCCAACTGCCACATACAAGCCGTTTTAAATGTTTTCAGCAGCCTTCACTGATCACTCCTGGGCAAGGATATACCACCTTGTTTTAAAGTCTACAGAGAGACTCGGAGTAGGGAACCTTTTCTACACAAAAAGCTGTATAAATAAAGAACTGAATCTGATCATTTTCATATGCTGCCAGGCTTTGGATGGATAAATGTTTCCAAAGAGCTGGCGCCTCTGTTGTGGGTGGAATATTGCAGGATTCCCCTTCCCTCCTCCCTCCTCCCCGAAGCAGAATCTGGTCTCTATTAAAGGCATTTCAGCTGTAATTCTACTGTCTGAAATATCCCGATTTTATACAGTGTTGCAATTCCTAAAACAGTCATTAACACTGATGAGATCCTGTTCCAGGTCTGGCAGTTCTGAGTTTTACTGTCCATGCCAAGCTTAGCAGGGAAGAAAAAATTTTTAAGTTTTAGTAATGCTGAAAGGTGCACAGATATCATATTAAAAGACTGTGCCGAGGGGGATCTTTGTCTGTGTGTAGTGTAACATACACAAAAATTCACTCAGCACGCTTACAACCCACCCTATAAAGAACCTTCAAGCACCATCTCTGCTTTGGTGCAACCAAAGACACCGTTTGACCTATTGAAATTACACAAACAGTGCACAATCCCGTTTGGACTTTTACAGCTGTCAGCAACGCAATCGTCAGAAGGGTACAACGGCAAACCCCATTTCCGAGCTGACCGAGCACACGAGCATTGCAAAATTCGATACAGGCCATAAATACAACACGGCAACGCGCATTCGTGCGTTACTTTCCGTTGAGAACTCCCTGTGATGACCGTGAGCGCCTTACGGAAGCGCTTAGTGATTAAAGCTTGTTTGATTCTGCCCGAACGCTGCATTACAATACAACTGAAGCGAAAGTCAGGGAAACAAGGAATGGTTTGGAAATCCGCTTCTTCCTTCGGAACGCACTGTATGTCTGTCTCCCCCCTCTCCCCTGCCCCGCCCCAAAAGATCCAGAATTTTATGCAGTCCTAAGATCCAGGGTGCAAAAGCTCATCCGTAAACGTTCCAGGACATCTTCCCCCAAACACACAAATGGAAAAGGAAATGTAAAACATCAATTATAGAACTACAAGCATTTGAGGAAAAAATCTCTTGGTTATACATATTAAACATGTACAGTAACACCAAAAAAAGTGTGCATAACAAAATGTATTGCGATTATTAAAGACTTGTATTCGACATCACATAAACTTGAAGTACCTTTGGCAATGTTTTACATTCAGCTTAAACATTAATTGTTTTAATGTTTAAACAGTAATTTTTCCGCTTCTTCCTTTCTGTAGGTGATCTATGCCAGTGTTTTAGAGCTGGGACAATGACTATTGTTGTTTTAAGAGAAAATGGGTACTGGCAGCTAATAAGGACATCGTTTAATAACAACTGCCTGCTGTCCTGTTAAAAGCAAGAGTCTTTTCAGAAATTATTGAATCCAGCTCCTGCAGCTGGCCAGGGAGGTTGCTTTTTCTGTCTCAGTGTCACAAGTTTTGATGTCTGTCATGAAGCCCCAGATGCTCAGTATTACCTCAATCTTGCTGTTAATTGAAAGAGGTTTTGCGCATTCTAGCTGCAAATAGGTGGTTTTTCCACGCTTGGAGGAAAGAGTAAGTCTCTCAGAACTTCAGAACTTATTTCAGGAAGCCTCATTCTTTTTTAACCTTCAGCATCCAGTAAGCATACGGCTGCTTCTCTGTAGTAACAGGAGTGGGGACGAAGGGCACAGTAAAGGAAAATAAATCAAGAAAAGCTGGAAGTAAATTGAGGTCAAGGACATAAGGCCAGTGCTGCATTGTTAAAATTACGGCAGGTTGCCACAGTTCTTCATGAACAGCCCTAAGTTAATTCTGCCTTCCTTTTGAACTGAACTTACAAGCAGGTTCCAGAGACAGAAAGATGCAGGTAATCTAGCTGTTGCTCCAAGGTTCCAGTGGTAGCGAGGCCTCCAAAGCAAGGATCTTACCTTTGCTACAGCTGACATCTGACCTGGCTACATCAGTGTTTGCAAGCAGACACACAGCAGCCATCCCTTCGAAGCAAGATTATTCTCTGCATCTGCATTTTACCCCTCATTCTCACGCTCAAGTGTCTTCCAGTTGTACTTGGAAGGGAAGCAAGTCCGTCTAATCATCTCAATTATCAGGAAGGATGCCAGAAGAAAAGTAGCTTAGCAATAACAATAATCAAATTTTCTAAAAACCTGAGAAGCAGCAGATTGCTCACATTTGATTACAGTAAAGTCAGGCTGTACTGATGAAGCAGGAAGTAGGAAACAGAGCTACTAAGGGAAAGAAATACAACGTGTTTCTGTTTTCTCCCTATTCTCTGCCTGACCTACGGCCTGCCTTGACTTGCCAACTCTCCTTATATATTACTCGTCCTCTTGCAGCTCTTGCCTTCCTGACATCTCAGAGCAGCTGGTTTCCATTCCCTTTTCTGGCTCCTCTTTTCTTGATCCCAGTAATTTCTGCCCTCGTCAAGAAAGAAAAAGATTCAAGACTGTGGGGCCCTAAAGAAGCAAATAACAAGATAGGGGAAACTATACCAGTGAAACAGAGGAGAGGAATAAGACTCCTCACCAGTAAGGAAAAGGTGAGAGGAAAATAAAAGTAGCCTGTTCAAGAAAGCAGACTGTGGCATCTGGTTAAATTCACTGGTAACGTTTCCCACAACGCGGGACAGCGAGCTACAGAATTACGTGCCCACAGCTCCCAAAGCCTCTCTCGTGTTCATGAGAAATGTATGGGTTGAAAGATCCCTCTCTCTGCTACTACAGCATCCTTTGAGAGAGATGGCAGCTCTGTGAACAAATGTATCCTTACAGCTTAAGTACCCACAGAAAAGGCCATCTACAGAAAGGAAAAAAGGATAAAATCGGAGAATTCTTATCAAAAACTTCAAAGACTTGAAATTCATTTCATGAGAGTTAAAAACAACACATCTTGCAGTTTTTGTATGACAACACCAATCATCAAACAGAACATACACAACATTGTACAAACAGACAAATAAATGGAAACAATCTAAAGTTTTGGGAAAGTACTAACCAGTTACTGACAGCAGCTGTGAAACCCTCACCTCCATTTCCTCCCGATGAGACCTGTCTCTATCCTCGAATTCACGAGTTCTTCGACGAGCTTCTTCAAAGGCTTGTTGTGCCAATGCATCCTCCTGCTACCAAAGCAGATGACACAGAGTGACACAAAAGGCTACCCTTGTTTCTACCAGATCACATGTCTTTTGAGCATGAGGGATCACTTGGCAGCAAAGACAAGTACGTCCTACAAAATCTGCCAGATGCGTTCCAGCAAACGCCAGTATAGGTTAACGAAATAATACTCACCTTCATCACTGCAGTAGAGATAACCAAAGCTGCGACACAGCTACTGCTAAAATACATTTTCAAAGGAGAACTGCTTTCACAGGTAGTTTAAAATGCTGCTGCTGTTTTAAAAGCCAGGGATCCTCAGAAGTTATATGAAAGAAGCAATACATTTTATTCTCCTTATAAAAGTCATTTTGAAGACAGTATTCATGGGTATATCTAGATGGAGTTCACTAGCGTCATTATACAAACAACGGTAATTTAATTCTCTGTCATTTTAAAAAAAGCATTAGCCAAGTTACAAACCAAATAAATCCTCCATTTTATCAAAAGCTGCTGAAGGTGCATCAGTATGAACATTCGTAATGCTTACGTATCATTTAAATTATTTAAATTTAGATGCAGTAGAAAGTGCAAAGCAGAAGTTATTCCTCCGCTAATTCGTACACGCTCACATACAACGCAGAAGAAACCTACAGGTTTCCAACAATCTGGTTGTTTATTTTATTTTCTTTTCAACAGTGGCTTATGCACAGGATAGATTTAATAAATAAACACTCAAATAATCCTTTGAAACATATTTTCTGTTAGAAAAGGTTTCAAATAAAGTGTTACTAATATGTTAGCCATTATTAATCGGGTTACAAATTATTTCTCCTGAAGAGACCTTTTAGCACACGTTTTGCTCAGAATGAAAATAGATGTCTCTGTTCCCAATCAGACTCTTAAAATGTTCAGAACAGAGGAGTCAAGTCTAAAGAGGTTCCACAAAATAGTAAGAGATAAGCTGTATTGTTTCTTCCTCCTTCTAACTCCTCAGCTATAATTATGACTAACTCTGCTTATTATTACTATACACACAAATGTTATTTTCAAGTTGATAGATTTAAAATAGTAATAAAAAAAATCCTAACCTTGACTGTTAAGAGGACAAAAACATGTTGAGAACCCAACTAAATTTTAATATGCCAAGGGATTAAGTACATAAATTTTTTAATTTAAGATAAAGCATCTTCTAGTCTGAGAGAATGTTAAATTGCCTTTTTTGCCATCGGCACAGTCGTGCACCCCGGAGCTACTTTGTGCGACGGTGTGAGTGAGTGCCCCTCATGGCCTAACACAGTTAATTACAAAGATCTGTCAATCAATAGCTCTGCATAGCCGGGTCCCCAGGAAGCTACGTTGAAAGGCAATGCTTAAAGCTGCCAATAAGGTAACATTTTACCACCACCTACTATTTTTAAAATTAGAATTTGGCCCTTCGTAGCTATCTTAACTTTCATGCAATGCATAGCAACCAAGGTCAGACAGTGGAAAGTAAGTTTGTTCTTAATAATGCAGAAGGATAGAGATAAAATAGATATGCTTGTCTCCCAGATGACTACAGAAAAGCTGTCTTATTTCTAATTTACAGAAGCTACATACATCTTTATTACTTTTTTTTTAAACGAACTTATATGAAAGCAGATTTTTTTTTAATAAAAGATTTTTGCATTTTTACTTTAAAGTGGTCATGAAATAAAAAGGCTAACATATAGCCACAGCCAGAATATTTTAAAGAAACAGTCATAACCAAAAGAAACTAAATTAGAAATTCATAGGAGAAGAATCAGTATGTTGACATCCAGAATGAACACATGTTGACAGCTGAAACACTGCTTTACTAATGTCTGAGAAAGGGGGGGAGGAACATCAGAACATATTTTTAAGTGAAAAAAAAAAAATTCTTCTCTACTCTTGGTGATGTGTTATAACATAAATCAACAAACATCTCAGGATCTTGTACAACAGGAGTTTATCAAACCTTTTTTCAAATGTCACCCAAATCTAGTAATTATAGCCTTGCAAATTTGGCTTTATGAAACCCAATTGTTTACCCATCTTAGTTTTAGTAAGTAAAAATGCTCCTGGTATGAATCTACTAAGAAAAAGAAGGATAAGCAAAACATGAGCCATATAAACAAGAGGACAGAACAAAACAAACCCCTCAACCCAGAAAAACAAGAGAGAAGCTTACTAACACCCGCCGACCAGCAGCCTGGTAGGAGAAGACTTTGTGAGAACAACCATTTACAGCAAGAATGCGCGATTACGGAAGGGGTAAGTGTTCAACAGTACTGAAGACAGAGACAGCCTTTTAATGACACTCGAGATAAGTATCAAATCCAGGGAAATTTCATCCCCAAATGGGGAAGATACTCAAGCACGTGCATAGAGCTTTGTGTGCATTAGTCCACTGAGGGCCTCCAGTAACAAAAAGTAAGGCTGCTTAGTAGCAAGGTATTAATACGCTGTGAATTAAATAGAAAGAGAGCTAGCTTGAAAGCTACAATTAAAGTGCTTTGTTGTTATGCATGTGGTTTTTCTTCCTACAATATTTTTGACCTGGTGAAGGATAGTATCCTTTCCAAAGCACAGCAGCAAAGACAAATTTTATCTGATCCCAGTATTAGTTAGTAAAACGCGTCAAGAGACGGGAAAAAGCAAGAGCATTACATTCGTATCAGGCAGGCCTTCCAGCAACTGGGAGTAAGGGGTGCTTGTGGGGGGGTATGCACGCCAGTAAGACCCACTATTAAAAAAAGACAGTGGGTACCACAGGCACTACGCTGCATAGTATGAGGCACTTAAACCCCTTCTGACATCAGTGTTATTTTGGGCTCAAAGCAGTTAGGTCAATTGCCACTGGCAATATTAAAACAGTTTTTTAAAAAGGAAGCAAAGTGACAGATACAGGAAAAAGGAAACTGAAGAATGTAAAACGTTGCCCAAACGTTTACAATACTAACACACACATACATATGTGAAAACCCCTACGCAACATCAAGGGTGCAGCTACTTCTCTGTGTCTGTATAGTGCCTTACGACACTGGAAACTCTTAGGTACTACTACTGTAGCAAGTAAAATGACCAATGACCTCGTAATCGCTGAGAAGCACAAACTGAAAACAAATTATACACCTGTAATTGGCTCAGCACCCTGTACTCAAAACTCAAGAAAGCGCTGACACCTGGGAGCGTGCATATATCCTCTCACCAAAACAATAAATAAAAAAAATTACATGCTCAGTGCACAAACACTTTCTGAAGACAACAAAAAGGAATTCCTAAGTGTAGTAACGACAGCGCGTACGCATCGGGAAACTAAAATAATCCCAGAGCATGCAAGAACATTTATAGAGAAATTAAAAGCAGAAAAACTGAACCCACAGGTCGCCTCACCACCCTCCTTTTTGGAAGGGTGCTACTTTTTTCAGGAACTGTCCAGCTCTGGAAAAAGGGTGACACTATCGCCTTTTAGGCACACATTCAAACCTGTCTCCTCTCAGTTCAGAAGTCCTGGGGCTTAGCACCACGCATCATTCAGTTAGGAATCTTGGGATTTATCTTGCACAATCCTCAGGGCTCTGCACTGGACCTTGCTTTGCATGCATTATAGTCTAAAGGCCTTCTAATCAACGGAGCCTACTCTCTTTCCAAAGAAAAGACTGCTGCAGCGGGAACTCTGCTCGAACGCCGACACCCGGCTTTGGAAGAAGCAAATGCCACAGCAAACAGTAGCATTCAAGTAAAAGCTTGTGGCTTTTCTCACGGCTTCGCAAAAGGTGGCAGGACCACTCTGAGAAGAGCGTACCCCCTTCTTTCTAGGCATCCTCAAGAAAGCACGCAGGACTACGACTGTTCTCTTTTGACACAGAGTATTTCTATTTAACCCAGAACATAGTCACATTAACATAATCTCATCATTGTGCAAATTAGTTTCTTAAATTAGGGAGAGGCAAGGCACCACAAAGCTTGCAACTACACATATCCCAATATAAAATTTGATTTGAGTACTTCCAGCTCTTGAACCGAAACAAATTAATCAGCGTGCCCTCGAGTTCTGCGTGCCTGCAGTAGAGGGGTGCTCTTGGTATTTAGGTGGAATCAAAGGGTTCCTGCTTGTTAGGTAGCGACCAACTGTGGCTGTAGAAGACTAAATGGGAAGCCCCAAGGAAGCGAGGGCTAAGAATGAGGCGCACAGTGGAAAAAGAAAATGCATCCTTATTTACATCAGTTCTAGTGCACATCTGCCAGGAGCAACAAGGGAAAGTAAAGGTAATTTGCAAAAACAGACAGCTTTGTGTGAATATTAAGTTTCTGCAAAAATCACCCAGATGTATGACATACATAGACGTGTAACAAAGACAAAGGGAATCACCAGCATCACACAAACCAGTTCAGTTATTCACATGAGTGAGTTGCTTTGCGTCCCTGAGTTTAAGGGAACAAAAGAAAGGAGATAAAGCAGGCTCCAATTTTATTAGGCTACCAAGACAAAAATGACAGAGTTACCGTTTAGCAGACATTGAACAGTGGTTCAAAGTCAATTACTCAAGTTTCCAGAAAAGTTAGGGGAAGGCATGATGGTCTTGTCTCCAGAGAGAAGTTAGGAGAAAATGGCTATATACAGGTACAGAATGAGTTAAGAATCATTTGCTGGAGTACCAATATAGAACTTAGGGAAGGAAGAAAAAAAAAAAAAAAAAAGGCAGCTGCAGGGAATTGCTCACCCTTCTTTTTTTCTTCTGCATGCTTAACAAACCCTTGTATTCAGAAGCACTTTGGACCATTTCTTCATATAGTTCTAACATTTCTAAATTATCAACCTACAGAAATGAACGGCTGAGCTCTCCCTAAAAATATAGATTTTAAGTCATAACTCTGGTAACTGATGTTACTACATCCAATTTACGGTCCGCTGCAGAGACAGGCGATCTGTATGGCAGCCCACAGAAACTTGGTGCAGCAGCTTTTAATGTCAGTTAAATAGCTTTGTTACCAAGCTACATCTCAAAAGCAAAAACGCTCTGTCTCAAGTCTGACTAAATTAAGGAACCCTCTACAGCTAAGTCTAAGTGAGCCTTATATATGTGTGATATCCACCTAAAAAGTCACTTCCTCTGTGTTTACTTTGTTCTTGTGCGTGTCCAAAGACTCAGCTGCGAGACAGTCACTTTGGTGGTAGGAAGTAGGTAGGTAGGAAGCGAGTTCTCAAAAGCTGCCGCTCCTTAGCGGAGCAGAGTCTACCGCTGTTAGAGAACAAATGAAAACACCCCCATTCACCCCCCCCTCGGGCTCTGATCTGTAATAAAACAAAAAGCTACTTTAAGAAAACCCAACCACCCTAAAGTAAACAGCTAGAATAGACTTGTCAGTGTTGTAAAACACAGATGATTCCTGCCCCTGATATTTTGATCTAATTGAAACACTCGTTTAGCTACAACCACCTATTTTTAAACTTCTATACTGTAAATTTCCTTTGGAATTTGTACTCAAAGTGAAGATGGAAAACAAGCAAATTAGAGTGTGTTTCCTTCCAGAAGGACAAACAAACGTCTAAGGCATGAGAGCCATGGGAAGACTGTCTTACCTGTGCTCTCTCTTCATCAAATTCCAGGCAGCCCATACCATCCAGTCTCTGTAGATCTATCCAGCCTTTCCAGATTACACAGACACCATTAAGAATCATAGGTGCCTTCAAGTACACCTGAAATGAAAGCAAAACACACGCTACGAATCTGAAAGCATTTACACACATGCCCGCACAGCGAAAATACTGATGCAGGAAGCTTCCATATGTATTCTTAGAAGTTCATCCAAACCAGCTGGTAACATGAGACTCCACTTAACAGCTTCTCCTGCCTCCTTTCCAAGAATTCATTTTAATCAAGGGAGTGCTGTAACTCTTGCCTACCGTACTGGATGGAATAAATTTAAGCCGTGTTCTCATTTTATAAACTGGCGTGCACCACGATTTGGTTAGAGTTCTGTTACTGCTTTCAGTTAAAGCAACTGTTTTTCTTGTCAGCTTACCTTCGTGTCACAAAGAGAGTGGCACGCTGCCAGACAGGGAAGATCCTTCACAACACGTTTAAATGGTTAACCGAACACATGCTTTCCTACTCCCAAGCAGGACTGTATTTTACCCCAGCACACGAGCTCTCTCGACAAGAAACAAGCACCAGTTTCAGTCCTCCTCAAATTTACAAAGTTTAGTCAGAGTTTAGTAAAACGCACTATACATACACCATGCTAAAAATAAGAAAGTCTTCCTGTGTCTATTCTAGCATTTGTGAAAGGCTTTTCAAATGAAGCAACACCAGATGATCGAAACCCATCTACAGCATCAATGTGCCTTGAGCTGCAGCAAGGAATAATGCATGAGCTTAAGGCCCTCCGTCTAGATAATGGTAGATGATACAGTGATTTAAAGCAGATGTATTTCCCCTGCTAAAGACCAGAGATTAATCTCCACGCAGGAAATTTAAAAAGAAGCAAATACAATAGGAGTTTGACACCCTATATTTAATGACATCAGGGAAGAAAAAGGGAAGAAAAAGGGAAGAA
>NW_010531961.1:2638-2931 GCF_000687285.1 Phaethon lepturus | reverse complement strand
AGAGGGGAGCTCTGTGGCTTCCAAAGAATTTCGAAGATTTCAGAGATGAAACGTGAGATGGGAGGTGGGAGGCAGACGCGTGTGAACCGGCCAAGTTCCAAGGTGCTAAACCGGAGCCAGGCGGGCGGCAGCTCCCCGCAGGGTCTCCGTGACGCCGACTCGGACATGAATTTATGCGTTGCCAGAGGTTTGACACACAACTCGGGAGCGAGTGGGAGGTGGAGGAGTCAGTCTGGTTTTCATAAACATATTTGTCTTTTCACTAAATAACTTAGCATCCTTAGACAGCGTTT
>NW_010531961.1:1012-2607 GCF_000687285.1 Phaethon lepturus | reverse complement strand
CTGCTGAGCCTGCCGCGCCGTTTGCTGTGACTGAGGTCCAAATCCCATAAGCAGCTGGGGATTAGGATCCCTGAGGGATCTCATCAATTTTAAAATCCGTTCAGGAAAGAATTGACTGTGCTTCTGGCGGAAGAAAAAAAAAATCTCTCAGTTACTCCACGTATTATTCCTATTGTCTTCTGCACGCGGGTGCACACCCAGGGGAGGGCTGTGGCCGTGGGGTGGACACGAGGAGGAGCCTGCCCGGCTCCTCGGCCGGGAGAGCGTGGTCGCCGGCAGGAACACGCTTTGTTTGAAAACAAATACAAATTTTGTCACCTGACAAAATGAGGGCAACGGCGCCGAAACCTTGACGCAGCTCTCGCAGGGCGCGCGTGGCGGCTAATTCGGATTCGCTGACAGTTTAATAATCGAAGCCGTCGCTGCGGCGGATTCGTGAAGAAAAACCACTTCCACAAGCGAATGGGGTGCGGCTCGGGAGCTAACGCAGTTGCCTTTCTTTCTGTTCTTTGCAGAGGGTCACCAGACAGGGACGGCATCGTAAGTATCGCACGGACCCCGCTCCCGCTTTCCTCTCCTGCCGCGGCCCCTTAGATGCCAATTCCTCCATCAGCATTTTGTGAACCGTCTCTGCCATTTAATATAGAAAATAAATTTCTGTAAGAAGCTCTCTGACATATAATGACGTATATAATATGTCATATGTGTCAAATAATGACGTATGCCAGGTTTTCTACAAAATTAACATAACGAAAATAACAATACGGAAAGACGTGAGGAGCGCCGTGGGCAGAGGGACCAGGCGTCCTGCTAAAACCCCCGGCTTCGCATCCTCGTTTCCACTCCTGCTAATTGGCTTAGGTCAGGTTTGCTGTACGAAGGGGCAAGGGAAAACTGCCAGAATAGCTGTTTCCAATACCTGTTTTCGTTTTCTATATTAAACTGAAAATAAGGAGGTGCTTGGTTTTGAATTATTGCTGCTTTTATTTACGGTGTTGGAAACACGCCTGCTAGATCTGGGTAGCAGTTGGCCCGCGTCTCCTTTAGCCCTTTGATTTCAAGTTTCCACATAAGTATTTTGGGTTCAGACTGGGACTCTGCTGGTTGTTATTTCTTAAGCAAATCCAGACGTTAGAAGCTCATCTTAAAATAAAAGTGAGAGACCCTCGGGAGGCTCGGCAGGGAGAGCGGTGCTGGGGTGTCTTTTACAAAGCCATACAAAAATTGGGGTGCCAAATTCATCCTTCAGAGAGATCACTTTTTTTTTGTCCTACATCTGACCCAAGATCCTTAGCTTTGGGCTCGCCCTGTGCTTGTAAGCCACTTGTTAAGAAATAGGAAATTAAAAAAAAAAAAAGGAGTCTGCAGCTCAGGTAGTGCTTTAACCCGGCTCTATTCAGCAGTAATAAATTAATAAAATGCAGGGAGGAGCCCGGAGCCGTTCCCTCTGCCAGCAGAAGTGCTGTGGGCAGCCTTTTCTTGGCAGGCGTGGGCGCGGGACCTCGGGCGAGCGCGGGTGCCCTCGCAGTCGGGCTCCGACTCTCGGCTTCCCGGGTGGCCTCGCTGCTGCGGCGCAGGGCAGGCTCTCCGGCGGC
>NW_010531961.1:329-976 GCF_000687285.1 Phaethon lepturus | reverse complement strand
TCTTTCGCGGGTGGGGGGTATACAGAAGCCACTGAATGTACTGGAGGCAGGGGAATTGGATGGAGACGTTTCATCTAACTTTTCCTCTTGCAACACGTTTTCACCGTAACGTTTGCAGCCGCCGGAGTGGCCGAGAGGCAAATGCTCTGACTGCTGAATAGAGCTCCCTTACCTGCCCCCGTAAAAACCACGCTTACCCTAAGGGAGCCACAGCTGAGCCCGCCTTTTCTTACACAACTCCGCAGCCTGTTTGCTAATTCCTTGTAACTTATTTTTGTGGGTTTTTTTTAAAAAACAAAACAAACAAACAAACAAAAAAAAAAACCAACCAACCAGCAGATACTTTAACCCTTTTTCTGCCAAACCCCAATCCCTTCTAGCTGCCCAGCCCTCATCCCTATGAGCCACCTTGCAATAGCAAACCTGAGAGTGTGCGTGAAGGAGGAAAAAAAAATTCGGTAAGGAAAACAGAGCTCGCTTTACAGCTACCAGGGGGTTGTTAAAAACAGTGAGTAACCTTTGTTTTGAAATCCAGAATACAGGAAAATTAGGTTCAGTCAGGTGGATGTACATGACTTGACTAGAAACGGGGTCAAATACTGGGGGAACTGGGGCTGGGGAAAAGCAGAAGTCCTGCAGAACTGCAC
>NW_010531961.1:0-296 GCF_000687285.1 Phaethon lepturus | reverse complement strand
CGGCGATGGCTGGGCAGCACCGTGACCTCCCGAGGCCTCCCGCTTGGTAAATAGTGTCAAGGTTAGAGCGAGGGATTCATTGGGGCCATAAATGTTTATGGCAGGGCCCCCCCCCCCCCCCCCCCCCCCCTGCCGCTGCCCCGGGACGGCGCGTCGGACCCTTGGCGAGGGCGCTGGGGTGGGGGGTGCTACCTCTGGCAGCTGCAGGGAACCAGCTTGCCTAATTTAGGTGCCCAAACTTGAGAACCCAGCCTCCCTCCAGTGGCCAGCAGGCGCTTTGGGCACTTTTTGGGTGC
>NW_010531960.1:3435-4592 GCF_000687285.1 Phaethon lepturus | reverse complement strand
CTGCTCTGCAGGGCCCCGGTCAGCAGCCACAGGACAGGGCCCTGCAGTGGGAGGGGTGCTGCCAGCACCCCTTGCCATCTCCCACCCCAGCCCCTGTGGGGTGGGGAAGGAAAGACCTGCCCTCTCTGTCCCACGGGCTTGCTCATCGGCCACCGGCTCTGCGCGTGTGCCCGCCGTCCCCTCCGGCACTGGCATTTCTGCCCATCCTCCCTGCTCCTTGGTCTTGGGGGCAGCACCGTTCGTGGTGACAAGACCCATTTCCCCTGGGTCTTCACGGCCTCTCCCCGCAGAGCCAGACACGTCACGTTCCTCACTGCCGGCGTTACCTGGCCCCTCGGTGTTTGCACGTCCCTCGTCACTGCTCCCCGGCTCTCCCAGGCTATCGAACGTGTCTGCACCAGCACCGGCCCTGCCAGTGGGCACTGGTGGGGAGGGATCAGCCGGGTAAGGAGCCCGGGGAGCGAGGCTGCTGGCTGGCGCATCCTGCCCAGGACCAGTCCTCGTCGGCACGGTTCCCTGGGGCTCATCTGGGGGCGGGTGGTTGTGGCTGTTTGCAGAGTTGTGACTCGTGGTGCTCTGGGTGGGCGGATGGTCCTCGGAGTGGGGCACAAGTGTTGCATCCTCCTCCTCACCCATGAAGTCAGGGATGGCGTATTTGGGAGCGGCCGTCCCCGCATCCGCGGGGACTGCGCTCAGGAGGTCACTCATGGTGAAACCCCCAGGGTCCATCTCTCCTTCGCCGTGCACAGGAGCTGAAGCGATTGCTTCGCTGGTCACTGGATGGTCCTCACTTGCCTCTCCTCCTGGCTTGATAGCGTGCAGGACGTCAGCGGGCATCTCACGGGCCCCCTCCACGTCGTTGGTGCTCAGCTCCGGCTTAGGCTCCTCGCCTTTGGTCTCCTTCTCCATGAAGGGATAGTAAGACAGATCCTCATGGAAGTTGATAAAATTATAATCGTAGTAAAAATCGTCAACAAAGATATTTCCCTTTCTGGCTGAGAAGTCCTCCTCAGTGATGATATTGACATCATTGGACTCCGGAATATTTGGAATTAAGGGGTTAAATTTAGCAATGTGGTTGCTGGGGATGTAATGGATTTCATTAAATATCTCTCTGCTGGAGGACCCACTGCCAGACCAGTCTGCGTTGGCACTGT
>NW_010531960.1:2972-3367 GCF_000687285.1 Phaethon lepturus | reverse complement strand
TTCCGAGCTGGGCCTTTCCGCAGGGTCACAAGCGGCTCCGGTGCTGTTGCTGCAGTAAACAGGGCGCCTCTGCGTCCCGTTTCCACACGTCGCGGAGCACTGGGGAAGGAAGAGACGCACACGTCAGGGCTGGGAGCGGGGCGACGCAGGGGGGCAGCGGGAGGAGCGGGGAAGGGGCCGGCAGCGGTGCCGCAGCCCTGCCCGTGCCACTCGCCGGTGCTCCCCGGCGCTTGACCGTCCATGCACCGTGATGCTTTGGGCACAGGGACAAGGGGCTCCATGACGCTCTGCCACGCTCCCACCACCCACCTGGGTCCCAAGACGTCTCCTGCGCCAGTCCCACCTGTGGCACGGGGTGGCCTGTAGCAGGAGTGGGGAGCAGGGGGGACCGCTCG
>NW_010531960.1:0-2810 GCF_000687285.1 Phaethon lepturus | reverse complement strand
CTGCCCCAGCGCAGGGGACCTGGCACTGCAGGGTACTCTGCTCAGGGTGATCCTTCACCCGCACTCCAGCCAGAAAGAATTTTCCCTGGAGATGGACATTGCGAAGGGCGTTGGGCGAGATGATCTAACACGTCTTTTCTGTGACCTATCGCCATGAATTGCATCTCTTCTTCTAGAAGAGAATTTTTTGAAGCAGGGGATAATAACATGGGTGTTGTCCTAGTAGGGAAAAAGCAAGGGTCAATAAGCAGCTTTGTTGAGGACACCCCCTCCTCCACCATAATGGTCTCTTTGAGACTGTTCAGCATAAAAGAAACCCACAAGTTGGAAAGAAGGAGAGCAGAATTTTCTGCTGGATAAGTAAATCACAGCGCTACTACCATCGCATGTGGGCTGCGCAAGCCACGGGCTGGGGCAGGTTGCGCATACCTGCGCATGGGGGCGGCGCAAGCCACGGGCTGGGGCAGTTTGCGGTGACGGACGCACGGAGCATTAGTCACGTACATCAAAGTGCCTCATGCAACCCAGCCAACAAGAACAAACGGTCAACAAGGCAAACCAACCCAACGGAGGGGATTTCTGCTGAAATCGCTGCTGTTTGGATGAAGACGGATGGGCTGAGGCGAGGGTTTGAGGCACAGCCACCAGCACGAGGAAATTAAGAGGCTGAGGTGGACAGGCAGAGCTGTGGGCTGGGCCGGCCGGAAGACGTGCTCCTCAGACAACGTGTGCTCCTGTATTTTGAGCCTTTCTCGCCTTTGCTCGGTCCTCGCGAGGGCCAGGTGCCTGGATGGGACCTGCCCCGCTCCCTGCGCCGGTCCTGGTGGGCTCCCGGGTGGGTGCCCACCCTGCGGGACGTCTCCTCCCAGGCAGGGACTGTCTGGAGGAGATGCTGACCCAGCAGCCGGGGCCCCGTGCTGTGCCGTGCCGTGCCGGCCGGGACGTCCCCAGCTCCGCGTCTCCCGGGCAATGCCAGGCGGGAGCAGAAACAACCCCGAGGACTGTGCCCGGCCGGAGGGACGGTCCGTAATACCGCGTGGCCACCGCCAGGCATTGCCACCAGCTTTGCGACGCTGCTGAAGTAAAACATTACCGCGTGCAAGCTTCACCCTACCGGGACGGCCAGATCAGGGAACACCGGTCAGCGCACGCAGCGTGCACCTTAAGCTAAAATCTCTCAGCAAACGCCTTCAGCTCCACCCAGGAGATAATTTCCAGGTATCGCAGCTCTGGCAGGGGAAAGGAGGAGGCTTATTTGCCAAGGCCGGGTTATCAGAAAAGCCTCCGGGACACAGATAAGAAACGACGGCTGTTGGGAGCCTCATGGAGGAACACCCGGGGCTTGCAGGAGCGCGTCAAGCACGCGAGGCAGGAGGAGCTCGGCAGGCTGCACGGTGGGACGCGCTCCGGCCGGCAGCGCACAGACGCTCCTGTATGCAAACCCTCGTGTATTAATGGACAACAAATGATGCTTCTGAGCGCACCAATAACTTCTTTGGAAAGCCCGGAGAGCTGGATATACGTTGCTTTAGAGTCCTTCTGAAGGCACTAAGCCCCAGTGTTCAAGCACTTCGTTGGGCTACCCAAACCGCCAGTGCCCCGCAGGCGTACGTGCTGCCTTGCCCGAGGGTCTGCAAGCACAAAGCAAGCAACAACCCCCCAGGTTTCTGGGAAGCCTCCAAGCCCCTCAAATTTCTCTGCTTACTGGTGGTGGCGGAAATGGGGAAGAGAGCGGGCTCTCACTTTAAGAGAAAGGAGGACAGAAAAGTTACAGACATCTCAAAATCCCGAGCACGTTTTCCTGGGCTCACAGGTCCAGCGATGTCAGCACCACAGAGGACGACTGTGACGCTTGTGCTGGGCCAGGCACAGCACGGACCCACGGGCAGTTCATGATTTTCCCTTTGAACTGTTGCAGCCTCCTTTCTCAGCCCTGCAATTGTGGCTTTTGTGGGCCCCTAGAAAAATGTTTCTAAATAGCTCTCATTTAGCCTGCAAATCTTCTGTTCGCATTTTTATTCCATTTGTTCCTTAGCAACAAGCGCAGTTCCCAGGCGCTCCCATTTCTCTCCTGATACTTGCCTTCACACTGAATGCTGCTTGAAACCACTGCTTAAATTAGGAGTTACAATTTTCTGGTTAAAACCCTCAGCTTGTGGTTAAGCTGATCCATAGAAATAGGAAAATACAGGCTACTCAGGGCGTCCACAGACCATGGCATTTTAGATTTTTTTTTTCCTTCCTTTCTCCCTCTCTTTTTAAATAAATTGTTAAAAAGTTTGCAAAGGCTCCCCTGCTCCCTGGGAGCACCACTGAGGGGTCTCTGCCTCTGCCCACCCCTGCGGCACAGACGGGGCAGCTTCAGCCCAGCGCCAGGTCACGCTGCCGGGGAGCAGACGCCCAGCGGCCGGCACACACGTGTGCGGTGCGTCCAGACCCCGGCTTGCCCCTAGCACCTTGCTTCAGCAGGCAAGAATTACCTTTAAGGCTTCTGTCAAAACACAGGGGAAGGCTTGTGAGGCTGGAAAATATACTGACGGGTTGAAAACCTCTTGTTTCTGCCCTCCTTGCAACAAGCACAGAGCGTGGCCATCACCCTGGCTGAGGATGCAGCAAGGTTCAGAGAAGATGGGGCAAACAGCCCAGTGCTCCTTCCTCACTCTGAGACCTCCCTGTGCCACGAAATTCCCGCCCGTGTGAGCTGGTGTCACAGCGCGAGCCCACAGAAGCACATCCAGATGAGTCTCCCCTGTAAGCCGGAGCCCGCGCGCTGCTCCTGGGCAGGCTGCGGCCGTCCTGGGGGCACGGTG
>NW_010531959.1:4540-4750 GCF_000687285.1 Phaethon lepturus | reverse complement strand
CCCGCGGTCCCCGGGTCATATCTGCCACCCCCGCGCAGATGCCTTGGGGACACCAGGGCTCATCTAACACGGCACAAAACCAGCGTGTGGGCAACCAAACTGTGCCGGGTGCTAAATTAAGCACCCAGTTTAGCTGGGCTTCCTCTAGCAGCGGGAGGCTCCTCGGGGGGTAAGGGCAAGCGGCGCGCACCGGAGGGGCCCCCTCCCCCC
>NW_010531959.1:3337-4363 GCF_000687285.1 Phaethon lepturus | reverse complement strand
CCCAAAAGGCTGCTCAGAAGCCTCAGCACCCGTTGAAACCGCACCCGCGGCTGTGCTCCAGGGTGTCCCCGCGGGCCCCGGCACCGACCGCGGAGGGGGAGGCAGTTGTGCCGTCAAGTTGGGTATAGGTTTGGAAATTCAAAATGTTGCCTGAGCGCATATTTTTTTTAGGTGCTTCAGCCCTGCAGAAATTCTTAGAAAGTGAGGAAAGCGGGAAACCCCGTCCCTGGGGTGCGGCCCTAGGGAATCTCCCCAGGGGATGCAAGTTTAGCAAGTGCTCCGGCAGCACCGCGGCCGGTGCTGGCGGGGAAACAGGCTGCCCGCGGGCTGGCACCGCTACAGAGAGCAGAGATTTGCTACGTCACAACCCCCCCAATCCCCAAATTTGCTGATCGGAAAGGGGAAACTCCGCGCTTCTCGCACCCACACGTGTCTGTGTTCGAAACCCCCAGGGCGACGAACTCATCACGACCTGCACATACAACACGGAGGACCGGAGCCGAGCTACTGTGGTGAGTGCCCGCGTGGGGCCGGTGTCTGTTTGCACCCCAGGGTGGGGGGCACCCACAAAGTGGGCACCTGCGTGAACCCGCGCTGAATCGCAGCCAGAAACCGGAGGGAGGGTGGTAAAGAAGGGAGCCCGTGAGGCTCTGCTGCCTGCAGCGGGGCTGTTAAGGTGTTAATTGAGAAGTAGCGTGTGTCACTCTAACTCCCATCACAAACTGTTCCACCGGGGATTAATTGTAATTAAAGAGAGGTGGCATTTTTTGACAGTGCGTGTTATTTTCTTACATAGGCAGCAAAAAAAGAGCCTGTCAGAGGTACCATCAACAGGGACAAAGCTAAATATAGCAGAGGGATTATAGGAAATCTGCATTTTAATGTAAACCACACGATCTAGCCTGAAAATCTGTCCTTGCACAAAGGGCGGATGGGCATATGAGCAGAGCGTGGCCGACCCCGTGCAGCTGAAGGGGTGCACGTATATATACGTGTGCGTGCACGTATATATACGTGTGCGTGCAC
>NW_010531959.1:2931-3292 GCF_000687285.1 Phaethon lepturus | reverse complement strand
CCGTTGCCACCCCCTCTGCCCCCCCCGCTGCCTGTGCAGCCCGGGCAGGGCAGAGCCGGACCCCGCTGCCGACATGGCTGTGCGTGTGCCGCAGGGCGGGTTTGGCATCCTGGAGGAGATGTGCGTGAACTACGTGCACTACTACCCCCAGACGCAGCTGGAGCTGTGCAAAAGCGCTGTGGATCCGGGCTACCTGCACCGATACTTCAATCTCGTCAACAGGTACAGATCCTCTGCTCGGAGGTGCTGAGGGGAGAGGGACCATCGCAGAGCAGATACTGGAAAAATACTGGAATGAAAGGTTTAATAGTAATACTGGAAAGAAAGATTTAAAACTGGGGTTTGAGGCGCTGGCTGTGCA
>NW_010531959.1:2030-2704 GCF_000687285.1 Phaethon lepturus | reverse complement strand
GCGGTGCTGTGGGGCCCGCGGGGAAGGGAGAGCGCGCCGGGGGCACTTCCCCGCGAGAGGCAGCGCGTGGCCGAGCGCTTATGTGCAAAATGCTTCTTATAACCCAAGGCAGACGCCAAGCATCCCTGCCGGGGAAACAGGCTGCAGCTCAGTCACCCACGAGGAGCGGGACGAGACACCGACCTGGCACAGGGTGTCCTACTCAGGGGCAGTCCAGCTGGCCCCAAATCTTCCCGCGTGGGTGCCGGCTGCTCTCCCTGCTCCCAGCGCCGACTTCGGAGCCGTTCCAGGCCAAGCTTTAGGCGGGGATGAGGCAGCCAGCGCTGAAAGGAGGCAGCACTTCCCTGATGCGCTTCAGTGTGGCATTTCTCCTGCCCCAGGTTTAACGATGAGGAGGTCTGCACGTGTCCGCAGGTCTCCATCCCACAGCAGTTTTTCTCCGTCCCCTGGAACACGTTCAACAGAGATGTCCTGAAATCCCTCTATGGCTTCGCTCCGATCTCGATGCACTGCAACAAATCCTCGGCCACCCGCTTCCCGGTACGTATAGCTTCACAACCAAAGCTTCGCAGCAAAACTCCCGGCCGCAGGTAAAAAAACAGCTCGGCAGAGCTGTGCCGCGGGGTGGCCCAGTGAGACGGGTCAGGTGGCCGGTGCTCAGGACACGGCCGGAG
>NW_010531959.1:1106-2004 GCF_000687285.1 Phaethon lepturus | reverse complement strand
GCACCCGGCGGGCTCGGGGCAGGGAGCTGGAGCTGCCTGGGGAATCCCTGCAATCCGCAGGACACCGAGGGCAGCCAAAACCTGGTGCTTAAAACAATACGGGACAAGCCCACCGTGGATGTGCTCGGCCAGATTCAACTAGGAGATGCGTTTGCATAAAGCGATTTTGCGACTGCTTTTGCTGAGCGTTAAAAGCAGGGCTAGCTCCAGAACCCAGGAGAAACGTGAGGTGATTTTTAGGATTTTGGCAAATGACATCAGGTCCCAGCAGAGCGAGCGTATTACAGACAGCATCTGTGCAGCCTCCTAACGTGGCTATCCAGCAAAACACGAAGGATAAAGGGCCATGAGATCTTTAAAGAAAAACCAGGCACTGCCATGATAGTTATGGCAGTGATGGGGATGGGGATTTAAAACCACCGATGGTCCCTATCGCCATCGGCTCCCGACACCGCGCCGTTTATCGGTGTAACGAACTCACACGAGACGCTTTTTCTGGATCCAGCGTTATCCACTGCAGCGCCGGAGGATGCCGAGCCCATTGCAGGGAAGACCATCAGCTCTCTGTCCCGGTAAAACAAACCCCTTTAGCAAAGTCTGCTCTGGAGGGGGCAGAAACCTTTCCAGTTCCCTGGAACTGGAGACCTGGCACCTCTCAGCCATGCTGCAGGGACGGGAATGGCGCAGAAGTTTTGTGCAGCAGCAGAATTATGAATTAGGACTCTTAATTACGTTTCAGAGAAGTCTGGGCAGCGGCCAGGAAGAGACTCGAGCGGAGCAGAGCCGATGCCGGCACAAAGTGGGTCACGAGCATCACGGTGAGGGCGAAGGAGCCGCGGTGCCCCTCCTGCTCTGCCGGTGTTTTCAGAGCGAGCCTGATTTTAAGACATCTCATTTA
>NW_010531959.1:0-1075 GCF_000687285.1 Phaethon lepturus | reverse complement strand
CACTCTTTCTGCCAAAAGAAAAGCACCAGCTTCTAATTAAGCTCATGCTTTTGCAGTTCAGCGATCCCAAACTTGACGAGCTTTCTGGAAGGATTGAGTGCTGTTAATTATTGAGCAAAATCTCAAGGTAACACTTGTGGGCGGCTGCGGGGATGCTGCTGTCCCTGAGTTCCCTGCACCTGCAAGGGCTCACAGCGAGCTCTCTGTACTACCTACATGTGGATTTTCACTCAAAAGCACTGAAAACAACTATCAAGGCACGCCAAATAGCTTTGATCTACCCCAAAAGCCGGGTGCTGGTGAGGTGCCAGCACAGGGTTTGTGTGTCTGCTCTCTTAAGCCGTAAGGGTACCCCTCTCCAGTCGCTCCCTGGGTGCTTTGGGAGTGTCCCTCCATCCCCCTCCACCTTTCCCCAGGGTTTTCTTGGTGCCGGTGCAGACTCTGGCCTGTTGCACTTGACATGCTACAGGGAATTTCATCTGAAAACGTAAACTCAACTTTCATCTTCTCGCTGCTGACTCACAGCTCTGCTCTCTTAAGCCGTAAGGGTACCCCTCTCCAGTCGCTCCCTGGGTGCTTTGGGAGTGTCCCTCCATCCCCCTCCACCTTTCCCCAGGGTTTTCTTGGTGCCGGTGCAGACTCTGGCCTGTTGCACTTGACATGCTACAGGGAATTTCATCTGAAAACGTAAACTCAACTTTCATCTTCTCGCTGCTGACTCACAGCTCTACCTCTCCTCTCCAGACCCCCTCCTCCTGCTCACGCTGCAGCTCAGCCTCTCGCTGACGCTTCCGCACGAGCGCGCAGCTGGCAGCCAAACCCTTTTAACCACGACCTCGGCCCACGCCGAGCCCCCCTTCACCCTGCCCGCGTCTCGCCCGGCCACGGACCCGCACCGACGCGCCACATCTGCGCTAGACCCTGCCCGGCGGGCTCAGCCCTCGGCGCCGACTCCGGCAGGTTGCTCCTTGCAGGGAGCATCCCCAAGACGAGGTGCCCCCATGCATATGGAGCCGGGGGCTTTGTCCCGGCTGTGGTCACCTTGAGCCCCGATGGCTGTGACAGCCCTTCCCCG
>NW_010531958.1:355-3751 GCF_000687285.1 Phaethon lepturus | reverse complement strand
CGCCAAGCACCGAAGCCAGCTTTGGTGGGGTGGGGTGCAGCTGAGCTCCCCCCCGCCCCAAAAATCACGAAGGAACCTTCTCTTGCACGAGAAACGCGTGCCTAAATCCCCGGGGATTCACCCAGGGGAGCCAGCTTAGGTGCTTCCAGAAACTCCTCCTGGCACCTCCCCGCATCTCCGCACGTCTGGCGTCCCTCGAGAGATGCTGGAGCCCCCACCCCACCACCAAAATACCCATCGCTACGCTTGGGCTCTGAAACCGGGCTGAGGGGAAACCGTGCGCCCTGGACGCGAAGTTACGGGCAGAAAACTCGCCGTCAGTGAAGGCAGCCGCGGCCGTGGCAGCCAAGCCTCCACCGGAGCCTTCCCTCTTCATAAATAAAAGGGAAAAAAAAGGGAGGGCGGGGGCCTTGACATCAAAAAAATACAGACTGTGTATTTTAGAGCGGAGTTTCCTGTAACCACCTCTCTCCGGTTCCTTTTCATTCATTTTCTCCATTTTGTCAGTGTGGACCCAGGCAGGTCAAAGGTTTAAGCTTTTTTGGAAAGATTTGTTTCCAAAAAATAAAAATTGGCTAATCTTCACATTTTGTTACCTTCACACCAGACTGGGAAATACACGGTCAGAGCTTAGGGTTGTTTTTTTTCTTTCTTTTTTTTTTTTTTTAACGAAAGCATCTGGCGTCCATGACATGCTCCAAAAAAAAGGAAAAAACACATATATTTTGCAACGTGTTAAAAAGCCTTGCTGGACTGCAGAGCCCCGCTTCCTTTCCTTCCATAGCTTGAAATCGGTTTGCAGGTTGTGGTTTTAAAGCGAGGGTGATGCTCCTCCACCGCTAATCCAGGGGGGTAAAATTGCCTTGTTATGAGGCAAGCGGGAGAGTTTTGCCTGGGTTTGCGGGGTTTTTTTGAGGTTTCTTCTCCCTCTGATAGTTTATGAAATGGAGATTGGACCCGCCGGGGACTGGCTGAGATGGGCAGGTGGACGGGCAGGGGGTTATCGCTCACAGGGCATGGCGGGGAAGGGGTGGGGGGGAAGAGAAAAGCTCAGAGATTCGGTCAAAAAGCACTTTTTGGCGGGACTGCGCCAGCCTGCCGCAGGGGCCGGGGCCACCCAGGTTTTTCCCTCTGCCAGTGGGGACTCCTCTCGTCCCACGGCCAGCAAACGAACCCAGGAGGGCTGGGTAGTCACTTCCCGCTGCAGGTGTTTTCCCGGAAGCTGTTTTTTAGCAAGGAGGAATGTGTTCAACCTCCCTGGAGGATGCGAGCTCGGCCGCCTGCTGCCGCCGTCCTCTGCCGTCTCCATGCCGTGACGGACTGCCGTCGGGAAGAAGGCCACCGGCGCAGCAGGAGCTGCCTCCAGGCTCGTTCCTCCTCCTCCTCGCCGTGCTGCGGGGCCAAACGCTCCCTCTCCCACGCAGGTCTCCATACTTCCCTGTGGGTTGAACCCACGTCCACAGATGCCACCTGGAAAGGGCACAACAGCTCCCGCTGTAGGGATCGAGGAGGAGGAGGAGGAAGGCTGGCAGAGGTCACCAGAGCCTGCTCAGGGCCACCTGGGCTGCAGCCCGGGGCTGCCCCACGGCACAAAACCACGGTGGCTCTGGGGACTTCTGGAATAAGCCGTGAGCAGAGCCTTACCCAGCAAACCAGTGTCCGTCGCCGTCCCAGCGTCTTTGTGGACAACCCTGCGGAGAGTCCTCTCCTGTCCAGATCGTGATGCCAAGTGACCTTCACGCTGGCCCTGTGGGACCATGGGCCACCACTCCTGCATGGGTGCTGGTGGGTGCAGGGTAGTGTATGAACCGAGCTTCAGGGAAGAGCAAGGGGTGGAGCGGTGGAGGGCTGAGTCCTCACCTGGTTTTCTCAGGAGGTTTTCTCAGTCCATACGGCTACAGATGGGCGACACAACATCAGCCACGGGCTTGGAAAACACCATCCTCTTGCTATTCCCATGC
This sequence comes from Phaethon lepturus, assembly GCF_000687285.1. Classification (NCBI taxonomy): domain Eukaryota; kingdom Metazoa; phylum Chordata; class Aves; order Phaethontiformes; family Phaethontidae; genus Phaethon; species Phaethon lepturus. The sequence goes on along the minus strand of NW_010531958.1, from coordinate 1,790 downwards.
TTATGGATCACAGTTGTCCTCCTGTCTCAGTCTTGCTTTGGAAGCTTGTTACCTCCCCGTTATCTCCCAGGACGCCTGGCTCGCCAGGCTGCCGCGCACCGAGATATTCCCCTGAAGCCTGGTGTTGCTGTTCAGTATTTACAGACGTGCTCAGGTGAGCCCTCCAGACCCAGAAGCCAGGTTGGACGTGTCCTTATGACCACTGAGCCTGCCCTCAGTCCTTCACCCGTGCTTTCTACCCGCAACGTCATCTTTCAAGGCAAGCAATGAACAGTACTGGCTCAGAAACACCTCCTAGAAACACGTGAACTGCAAACCTGCCCATTTTCAAATCCTTTTGTAGGTTAGAAACCGCTCAGTGTCCTGCTCTGCGGCTGGGCGCTCACGGAGAGCTGTCTCCTTGTGCTGGCCCCAGGCAGGCGTGCTGGAGGCCCTAACAGGTCTTTCCTACCTCCAGGTGCCCAATGCTTGGAGATATGGGCCAGTTTTTCCTCCAGATTTTGGATCATCTTTTGAAACTTGGGGCTGCTTAGAGTCCCGGTGCAGATGCGCCGAGTGGCCCATCTGGCGAGGGAGGGACAGCAGAGGGGCTGGAGAAATGGCCCATGCAGAAACCCATCCTCTGGCAGAAGCACGTGCTGCTCCGGCACACGGGTCGGGAAGAAAGCCCATCCCCGGTCCCACGGGGCAGCCCGGGGTTTTGGCACTGCTGATGGGGCAGGCAGCTCCCCGTGCCGCGTCCGCCCGTGTCCATGCTTGGGCCACCACCCGGGGCTGGAGGCTCAAGCTCTCCCCCGGTTTCTTAATTTTCTCTGGAAAAATGTTTAATTTTAAAATTTTTTTTCTCTGGAAAAATTAATTTTTCTTGCTGCTTCAGGGGAAAAGGCAGGGCCCAGAGTACATGAATCCATCTGATTTTTAAAGATTTTTTCCATCGCTTTTAGAGTTCACAGTTGCTGGGGCAGATGTTGCTGCACCAACAGTCCTGGGGAACTTCTCCGTCTGTGCTTGCTTCACAGCCACGTCCTGGGAGATGACGAAGGTCCTCCCTAGGACACAGACAGCAGAATGAGGCAACCTGCTCCCCACCACTGCTGCATCGCTCCCGGGGCTCCTCGCACAGGGAGTGCCACGGTGGTGTACAGCCGCTCCCAGCCCCTGCTCCCCCCGGGGGCCTCCAGCCCCCCATCCGTGGGTAACCGTGCCCACGCTCACTGGGGACCCGTTGTGGCAGCAGAGCTGGAGAGCATCTCCCAAGCCCGTGGTGGTCTTAGTACCTTTGCTGAGACCCTCTGCCACCAGCACTGGGTACTCTTGCTCGTGGCCTGGGGGCCCCTGGTCGCTCTCCCCCAGCCTGGGCTGAGGAGACAAAACCCCTTTTCCTCACACAGCCCATTAGGTACGACATGAAATTAATTTTCTTCTCGCCAGCTCA
>NW_010531958.1:0-260 GCF_000687285.1 Phaethon lepturus | reverse complement strand
TTTTTTTTTTTTTTCCAGCTGTCCAGATCCACATCCTGAAGGCGGAAAAAAATGCCGACTGGTGGAAGTTCACAGTCAACATCATCTCCGTCTACAAACAAGGCAGCAACCGGATACGGCGCGGAGACCAGACCCTGTGGATCCACTCCAAGGACATAGCGTGCAAGTGCCCCAAAATCAAGCCCATGAAGAAATATTTGCTGCTGGGCAACAACGAGGACTCTCCCGACCAGAGCGGCATCATTGCGGACAAAACCAGC
>NW_010531957.1:0-18340 GCF_000687285.1 Phaethon lepturus | reverse complement strand
CATCCCCATCTTCCAGTTCAGGGGGCTGAATTGTCCATGTGTATACACCTGAAAATACATACTCATACAACACTTTCTGAAGTTATCAAAATACTTGAGCTTTCATGCAATAATGAATAAGCAGTTACTGTAACTATAAGATCTCACTGAAGATGCAGAGTATTTTCAGCTCGAGAGGAAGTCTGTGGAGAAGGGAACGTGGCCACTTCAAAGCCTATTGCAGTAAGGAAAAATGAAGATCCATACCTTTTTTTCATACATCACTTCAAAGATGAAAAAGTAACGAGGAACCTGAAAACATTTTTAGATGTTATAAGTGAGCTTTTAAGACCCTGAGAAATACTTTGGTTGTCTATTTAACAGCTGGTTTACATCCCTGTGGTAAATACCGCGATCGATGAGGAGCAGCTGCACTGCATGTTTATTGGTCATGAAACACTTAGAAGAAACCTCATCTAAACATCACTAAAGAATACCTGTCCAAGGTCATGTGGGTGTTGGGATGCCTGATGCAGAAGTGCCCCACCACCTTCCTCAGAGCACCTGGTCTCAAGGGACACCAGAAGGACGTCAGAAGCCCTGCAGCCACATCAGAGCTACTTGGGACCTACTGCGTCTCACAGGAGTTACTGATTTGGGCATACTATCATGATACCATGGTCAAACAGCTTCCAAGGCCAAAGTGGGCTGTGCTGAAGCACAGGCCAAGTAAATACTTTACTATTATCTGCACCATCAAGGTAGTCCTATATAGATTGTGTTATATAAAGATTAATTCGTAGATGCTTTAGCCTTTCCCAGCATGTGAACAATCCTCTAATCAGGTTTACTGAAATGAGTGCCTTCATTCTGCTGAAAATCTTCCTTTCTCTTCACAATTAACAGCTCAGAGAAAGACATGTTTATAGAAGAGATTGACAGTAATCTAGACTGGAGGAGTCCACTCTAGTTTCTGTGTGGGTATATGACATAAACAGTCACAGCTCAAACGACACCTAGGTAACAGATCTAAATGGCCTTATTTTTACATCTTGAATTGGTCCAGAGACCAATTTAATTTAACCTTTATACATTCCTCCCACAAGCATTCTTACTTTGAATTCACTATTCCCTTTTTTGGTTTTGTTTAACCAGTAAATAAAAATAAAAAAAAAAAAATTAAAGGAACAGAGTATTCATCCAAAGGATTTTTTTTCATATAATGAAATGTAATTAAATCAGATTCTAATCCAGTTAATTAGTGTTCAAACTGTACTCAGACAGACCTAAAAAGTATTTGTTCCATAGTCTGGACATCCATTTGAAAGCATATTATAAATTATTTCATTTTGCTTGTCTTCTAACAGTAATAATTACAAAACCAGAGCACATTTTTCTAGCAGCTATTAATACTCTTCACGAGAAGTAAGAATAATTATCCCCATTTTACAGGTGGGGAAACCTATTTCCCATTTAGTTAATGATCCCCTCTTTCTTTGCACTTCATTAAGTCATTCACAGCAGTATAAAGGGAATCTAAAATAGTGCTATGGTAGTATTTGTAGCATGCAGAGTTTTTCATCATTTTGCCATGGAATGACTAGCTTCAGTGCGGTGCTGGATAAGCTTTGAGGACTGAGATACTCAGGTTTATTAATTATATTCACAGACTAAATGTGACTAAATTCACATGTGACTAAATACTACTCATGTAGAAACCCGCCACTGAGTAAAGCCATAGGGACAAGTCCTTACTAACTGAAGTTTCATGAATGGTAATAAATGGAATGTCAGCTATTTAATTCATAAGCCTTCAGAAAGTGAATGAATCAGAAAAACAACTTATTTTATTTCTCAGTATACTTTACATTTTAAAATCTACCTCTTGAAAAATTCTAAACTCTTACCTTAGTGTCTAAGATAACAGATCAGATAGAGGAAGTGTAGTGCTTAGCTGATTGCCCTCTTGCAAAAAGTAAAAGGTCTCTCCTGGATTAAGCTCATACACAGATATACATCAATTCCAGGAAACGTTATCTTCAAATGATGTCTGAATCACAAGATAAATAGGCTGTTCACCAATTGAACTTTCTGGTTATTTTAGCTCTTTTAAACAACTGAAATTGCTACCATAGTCATTGTAACCGCAGCTAGTTTCTGTGTTATTTCTTTGAGTGACAGGTATAAAAATGTCATAGTGACCTTGAAAACAGAACTAGTGTGGGGGCACTGTGGAATAGAAAAGACATGAAACACAGAGACTGTTTTGGATGGCTCCATGGCAGATGCAGTCATGTTTCCATGCTGCTATTTACAGCTGGAGCGGGGCGATATTTTGATTTTCCTTGATTTCCTTGATTTTCCTTCAAGTCTCACTCACTTTGATGGCCAACGAGATGTAGCAGAAGAGTCAAGTGTTGTGCAGAAAATGGGTAACTTCAGTTTCACGGGAGTAGGTTAATGAATACGCCCTGGCCTGTAGGTAAGGATGGCAGCACAGACAGACACCTCTGGAGTACGTGGGCATCACAAATCCTCCCAAACTGCCTTACTGGCTCTGCCCACTGTCTAGTCTGCTCCCATATCTGGCATTCTCAAAATCTGCTTCTCATACCTCTCCAGCAATTCCCTCATTTATACTAAAGTTTTTTTCAGAAATAAGACAAGGAAAAAATACTTATAATTTTCTGTTTTAGAATTCCATTCCGTATCATCTTTCCCAGTTTTAGGCATGTTTACTGTGTCATGTTTAGAAGGTAAACCTTTTAGGGCAGTGACAGTGTTTATGGTCTTTTTCATACAGTAATTTTGCATACCTAGGGCACTTTACAAAAAACTCACAAAAAGCTTGTTGTTAACATAGACCACTGATATGTTACGCTGGTAGGACAGCTGCTTATGAAATAAACATCTACTTGAGGGGTTTTTATTTAATAAAGCTCTAGTTTTGAGATGTCACATTTAATTATTTCAACATGAGGGTGGTGTGCTTATTCTCAACAGGGAGAAATTTGGCAATAAAAGTATAAATTTTATTTTTATATGTTTTAATGCCACAATATGGAAGCCCATATTTAATTAGATTATATCTTTTTTGGCATTTCTTTCTCATTCTAAACATTCTGAAACTGTATACATGTAGACATTTCTGGTTTTGACAACACTTTGCATTCTTAGAGGCTTCTCAATTCCTACCAGAAAGGATTACCCCACTGTCAACATTACAAAACCACTGTAGTGAGAAAATTAATGCTAACTAACTTGAACTTAGGTCATACACTGACATCAAACTCCTCTTGGAAAAGGGAAATGTCTTCTATAAAGCCACAATGTATTGCCAAATATACATATTAGCAGCAGGAGTGAAAATATCTACCCGTGTTGTTAGCTTCTTGCTGTTGTTTCTACGATTATGTGGTGCAGGTACAGTTGCAAATATATAGATTGATAAGCATTATTAGTAAAAATCAGCATAGCTAGTAAAAATCTCAGACGAGTACTGACAATTTAAAACCAGCTGTTACAGTGCAGATTACCTTTCTAGAGCAGTTCTCTGAATGCATTTATAATCCATTATAATTGTAATATTAGTATTTGTTATGTAATTCTATCTCTTTGAACTGTAATTTCATCATCTCTTAGGAATTAGTATGACAAATCTTTTACAGAAGAGAAATAATGCATGTATTGGACAGTATTTTATTACTCTGCCACATCACTGGTGAAGATTTTAATGCTCCTCTAAGCAGCACTAGAAAAATTTCTACATATTTCCACACAAAGCCTCATAAATGGAAGTAAGAGAGCTCACTTGTACCTGCCATCTGTTTTGCAAGTAGAAATCCTCTTAGTGGACTGAGATACCACCTTCTCTCTTAACCCGTAAGTACCTCACTCTGTCTGGAATTACTCAGAAGAAATGTCAGTTGCTAAGGTCAGTCCCATTTCCGATACCTTATCATTATCCCTCCAAGTAAGAAAATTTTGGAGTCACAGAAAAACTTTTTTTCTGCATGAGGAAAGTGGGAAGACTTGGGAAGGAAAAAAAGAGAGAAAGAAAGAGAAATTCAGACTGGGAGTAAGATGAGCAAGGGTTATGTGAGGATCAGCAAGCATAAAGATCGAGACAGACAAAATAAGACAAGGCAATACATTGAAAAGGAGGCGAAAGAAAAGAGGAGAGAAATGAGATTTAAAAAAGGAAAAGACAATGCAGAGAGTTGGAAGATTACATTAAAAAAGAAGTTAACAGGAAAGAGGGGAAGACATGTATTTTCTGTCATTTTCCATTTCATACTCTCTCTTTTATTCTATTAGTCAAGCATTTAGCCAAACTTCTAGTTGCTGGGGGAAAAAAAATTGCCTTCCAGTCTCAGTTAATTCAGATTTTGAAAATATTTACATTTTATTAAATTGTCCTCTCTAAATTCAAAGTTGGTAAAAAGAAAAGTGCATCACCAATCATGAAAGAAACATTGTTCTGCTTTGAAAAATTTTCCTTCAGATCTTAATAATTTTTCTGCAAAATAGTTTGAAAACATTCAGAAAAAAATATTCATTTTTCTAGGTAGGAAGGAAATGCAAGGAGTTTTATATTTAAATTAGTTCTCAATTTTAGTATATAGTACTTATCATTATTATTCAATACTTAATCTCTGCATTCAGTGCTTCAGTAAATTATTTTCAAAGGAACTGAAGTCTCTGAGGATTTGCATTTGGACATCACCCTCTTGCCGTTCCATTCTTCACCTCTCACCCACTCTGTCTGCAACTCAAATGTAAACAGAATTAAGCATTTCCTTGCCTTCCACAGCTTTCCACCAAAGATTACAAAAATGTCTTTTTATCCTTATGCTACTGTTAAGAATTAAGATTAAAAGATCCCAAAAAACATTTTGGAATTTTTTTTCAAATTTGGGAGTTCATGTCTCTTTCTAAGGCACTTCGTGCTATTATCAGTTGCAAACATTCAGCAGCACAAGATGTAAGAAGCCCTCAGGGACTATTTAGAGACTTACTTATTAACTACACGGTGGTTTGAAGCCACATTTTAACCAAGGTAGCCTAGTTCCAGTGAGTTATTTATTCACATAAGTCCTAATCATGTTTGAATTGTAGTGAGCAAAATGTCTTAATTAAACTTGTGACAATGAGTTCCATGGGCTAATTTTATACCATCTAAATAACTCCTTTCTATCAGGCTTATTTTTATAGCTTTTTTTATTGTCACTGAATATATTATTTTTCTTGTTCTATAACAATTCTATGCTGTGCATAGCAATACTAATCCATACTGTTATATAAATCCAGTAATTTGTGGCCTCTAATTGGGGTATTTATATAACTACGGACAGCTTAATACCTAAGTGCTTCATCATCTTTAATGTATTTTCTGTTAAGCTCCTGGAAGTGTTATGTGTGGAAGTATTTTTATCTTTGTTTACAAAAGGAGAACCAAGACACAAAGTTTGTGTCTACACCGTGTCAATCCATGTTAGGAATCTGAACACATTTGCAGCCATTCTCCGGCAGTGCAGCCATGTAGACCAAAACAGTTTGTGCTTGTATTTTTAAACAAGGGTCCCACAAAAGCTGATTGTTAGAAATGGTCCTCTGCCTGTACTCACTCCCGAAGCCAACCTCAGAGCTGTTTAGGAAGATGCTGGTTAGCACAGACCAAAAGCACAACAGGGAAGACTTGAACACTGCAACGTGTTAAGGGATATTTTTTTGGGCCCTGGCCCTGTTTAAAATTTGCTCATATAGCAAAGTAGTAGGTTCTGCTCTTCACCTTGGACAGGAGGACAGCATTTTATCCAAGACTACCCATGCAAGAAAGCTAACTTGAAAGAACAAACGATGAAAAGCACTCTGTTGCTTTCTGTTAAGAAAAAATCTGTTTTCCCCTTGAGACAAGGGACATGAGCCCTGCAAGAAACGCCAAAGGGCAACTGGATCTAATTGCTAAAATGGGTGCAAGCAAGAGAATTGGCTGTGAAATGAGGAGAGATGGAGGGTGTTATTCCCTTCTCCCTGGTTCAAAAGCCTCCCAGTATAGGAAGGATGAGCTGTTGAAGTGAGAGCAGCTACTTCCTTCAGAAGGAGCTTAAGTGCTTTGGCTGGAGCCATGTCAAGTTCCTTGCTTTTGCTGAGGATAACACAGCAGAGCTGAGTGCTGCATTCCTCTTTTTTGCTGGAAAAAAACATTGTTGAATTGGAAACATCAAAAGCTGTAGTATTTGGTGAGCTGGCTAGCAGGAAGCAAGATCAGCCTTCACCACAAAGGTTTTAACTCTTATAATAATTACAAACTGTCTTGGTTTTATTCAGATCTTGACTAAAAGCAAATTCAAGTTAAGGGTGCACTTTTCTTGTTTTCTTAAAAGCGAAGACAAAAGCTAGCTTAGGTGAATCAGTAGCTAGACTGAAATCTGGACCTAGGACCCAGCCATTAGGCTATTGATGTTACATCAATGCATATATAATGTGTTCTTCAAATAAATTATTCCAATCATTTGCTTCCTCAGGAGGAAGAGGGGTTTTTTTTGCCTCTGAGTGTTTTTTGATATGTTACATGGGACGGACAGGTAATACTCAGGATACTTTAAAACGGAATCCACTCTCATGTTATTTCTTTATCATAAAGTTCAAACATTACTTTCGTAGGTTAAATGCTTACCTTACAAACAACAGGAGTGATAGGGAGGACCTAACAAACACAACAAACGGAAAATAATGTCAGCAAGACCTGGAGCAGGTCCAACAAAACCAGACTTAAGTTAATTAATTTACTTTAGTGAGAACATTGAGAACCCTGCTACACAGCAGCTCTTTAGCTGTCATTGATCAGCCATGTCATGATCACAGGACTACTCTAGGTAGAAAGGTAATCTCAAAGCTATGTGGTCACTGGAAGAGCACCTACTAACTTCAGTCATTTTTTGATCAAATCTTTAAGTAAGACAAACTAGAAACTCAAGAAGTTTATCCAAGTATTGACCCTTTGTATCTCATTTTAAAATGTCCAAAAGCCCATTAAATGTGCTGCATTGAGAACATGGAATCTAGACCAAGTTCATCTACACAGAGACAGATTAACCACAACTCCAACGAAAAATAAAATACATATTTCTCTTTTGTAGAGAAGCAAGGAGTAGTAGGATAGCTATGGACTTCACCTAAAAGCTATGTGTTATTAAAAGGATTGGTATGGGCATAGGCCATATTTATTCCCATTCTGCTATTGAGTTTTATTCTGAAACTAGCAATTAAAGAAATAAGCCAAAGTAACTTGTCTAGAGCATATGGATAATTTCAATAAACCAATCAATGATACAAAAAAGACACTTCTACTCCGGGGGTATATGGGCACTATATAATCATGCAAAGTCACAATGAAAATAGATCCCAATTACTTTTTTCTTAAGGTCAATTCATTTGAGATACATTTCATTTGGGCTTTCAGAACTAATAAGGCTGTATACCCGGTGCTGCACAAATGGGACTTGGCAATATGCTATGTTGCCATCTGGTTTTGTTTATCATGGATTTTAACTATTAAACATTTATTAAAGACCTTATTGGTTAAGCCATTCCTCAATAATTGTGGTTATTATTTATTAATCATAACACATCTACATAATTAGTTAGGGCCTCCTTCTGTTATCCCTACTCACACTGAGTGATAATCTACTCCATGATCTACCCCAGTAAAACAAACCACAAATCTGGCTAAGCTCATCACAAATTTGGGAAGAAAAACTGGTTTTCCTGTGGCATTTGCACAGTGTGTATAAAGTTAAATGGTCACAGGCATGCACATGTGCGTGTATGTGTTTCAGTTATCTGAACAGCTCTGTGAGGTTGTGCTTAATGATTTCATTTTAGAGGTGTGTATGTTGCTAATTTTTCAGAGCTAGTAAATCGGCAGGAAGGGCAGGTCAAGATCTATCACTGCTAAGGATTTGTTCTGTATTATTAACCCAAATTCTAAAAGACAGGTGATGTTCTGTTTCTTAAGATACTTTATCTGGTATCTTGTTCAATATCTACTTCTATCTTTGTTTATTTTGTAAAGCAGACTAAGATTCACAGCATTTTTTCAGACAGAAGGGTACAATTTTGTATACTTTGGAGATCTGAACATTGGATGGCCCACTTCATTTAATCATCCCAAGCTGAAGGGCACAGCCTGACATTAAGATATATCTTAACTAGTTTCAAGGAAATTATTATTGGGTCCCTCAACAAGGGAATCAGGTATGTCACCCAAAAACTATACCAAACAGTTTGATTTAATATAATCAGAAGCTGAATGGCCTTCAAAGGTGCTTTTCCACAGTACACACGAGCCAGTGAAAGTAAAGATAACAATGTATGTATTTAGGAGGAAGGGAGCCTGACATTGCACAGATAATCAAGGAAGAGATTATTTTGAGAAAACAGCATGTAACACAATTAAGAGCCCTTGAGAAACAAGACATCAGGTCTCTGCTTGCCGTTTGTGAATGAGGAAGACATGCCGCAGTCCTAATGAGTCTGATCCAGACAAGAGATTAAATAACTCGTTTTCTTACCTCAGGCCAGGAAAACTGTAAAGGCCAGAAGATGTTTACGACATACTGGATTTGTGTTGTCATATATAGATGAGAACCTGGGGCATTAGAAATAAGGCAAAAGTAAGTTTGTTTTCCTACTTTCGTTTAGTTCTCAATGATGAAAATGATGCTAAGAGTCTCTTTTTTACTATTAACTGATTTTCTTAGTTTTAGGATTGCCTTGGCAATTCCCATCTCAACAGAGCTTATAAAATCCACCAAGAAAATATTTTAAAAGGATAAATATGTAATTGAGCTAGATTAATTTGTTTCATACATATTATTAATATGTATGTGGCCAGAGACTTAGGAAGAGTTGTGAACATAAAATTGATCATGGAGAGGGTTTTCAATATTCTCTAGGAAGTGCATTATAAAAAATAGGAATTTTGTCTATACGTAGAAGAACTGTGACCTTGATCATGAGGTTTCTTAGATGGAAATGAATTTAGCAGAAGCATTCCGGAATTAGAACAAGTAGATGTTGAGAATAATAGTTTGCCCTTTAAAATGTCCTTTTGTTTCCAGAGGTAAAATTAGTTTTCCTTTTTTTTCATATTTCACCTGGTCATTATTCAAAAACATTGTATGTGCTGTATTAAGATTAGAAGCTAGGCTTTCCTGTTGTGATTAACACAGATGGCAGAAGCAAAGATAAACAAAACACTCAAGGGACATAAGCACACTTTCAGTGTATTTTAATTCATTTTCACCAGGCAAAGAGTCTTAATCACAAGCACAAGAAATTTTGCCTCAACAGAGCAAAATACTCCAGTACTCGAATGAAATCAATTTATTGCAGCAGATCAAAAAGTATAGGATAAAAATATTACAGCACAACAGAATGGAAACAATCTCTCTTTGACTCTCAGTCAATTCTGATGCACTTCTGTGATATGAATTTCTCTTAACAAGTTTGTTCTTCTCATTAAGTCATCTAACCGTGCAAATACCATCAGCCCTTTATGAAAAAGTAAAGAGGATTTTTGGAAGGAAAAATTCTGCAGTAACATTGTGGACAACTTCACACTGTTTTTTTTCAAGCTTTACCTAAGCATTCTTCTCTTTGACTCTTTTATTTTAGTTTCCACTAGCCATAACAAAAAGGCATTCAGTTACAGGACAGCTAATAAGAAATTCAGCATTGTAGCCCCTAAAATGGTGTCCCATACTTTAATGACTACGTACAAGTTTAGCTGAGCATCTCTATGGGCAAGATTTATGCAGTCCCATCTTCTCAATAATCTCTCAGGCTTGGCCAATGCACTATAACTTTCAGTCAAGCATGCTGGCTAGCATTATTGGTAATGCGGTTGGGTTTCACTAAATCATGTTTTACTTAGTTGAAAAGGGCATAAGAATTGAACTGATTCCAATTCATGGGATTTTTAGCAAGCCACAGGGGATGAGGCTGCTTCTTTAGCTTTTAATGCTCAATGTTTCAATTTTGCACCACATGCAAGAAGAGTGTGCAATTGCTAAGGGTATCAGTCTGAATCAGACAGTCCTGGTCTTGCACTCTGATCAGCCATAAGCTCACAACATAACTGTGGGCAAGACTCTTTGAACCAGGCTGATCTCGTTTAACTTCTGATGATGCAAAGTACCCAATGTACATCAGATATCAAGGTTTCTTCCCAATACTGCAAAGAAAAAGATTTGCATCTCCAGCAAGAGGGATGTATTTCATTCTAAAAGAGATTTCTAAGAGAGCTGGTAACAGTACTGGCTGACCTTGTACTCTTTATGCCTGTAGTGGTACTAACTGCCTACAAATCAAGCTTAGAGTTTAGGATTTTGCTGAGATTTGGGTACCTAGTGTAAGGTAAAATGGATTTATCTATGCTAAGTGGTCATGCCAATAGACAAGTTGGATACTGCTATGGAGAAAGCAGCCTGGACTGTGCAAGTTACCAGAGAAAAAAGCGTGGACCACTTAGCATGGGCCCAGTGGCACATACTTCATTACAGACTAGCACCATCAGGTGACATGACAGAGGATTCTTCTATGATAAGCTGCACAGCCTCCACTAGCAGTGTCCACCTTGTCTAGTTTTTAAAGGAAACCTGTATGTGTTGTCTTCAGCTCCAGCTACGTCAATGACAGCAGTTCAGAAGGCAGTGTGACTGCCTGAAACCATTTAGGGACCTACCTCTTTGTGCTTTAACTTTCCACCTCACAAAAGGAGAGTAGCACTCCCCCTTTTTAGTGCACGTTCCAAATACTAAAATGTAAATAACTCAGAGATTAGGAAATTCAATAATTACAGTAATAACATAGTAGTACTGATGCTCAAAAAATCCAGTTTTTGCTACAACGTTTTTATATAGAGGCATTTAAGGAAAACAAGATTTTGTCCCATTCCTAAGCATGTTTGTCAAAAATTAAATAAAAGTTGTCTAAAATATAAATTACAAAAGGAGCATTTACTCTGATGAGATGTTTTTTCACATATATGTGCTATTTGCTATGAATATTTATTTTAATCACACTTTTTCTTTTCTACTGAGGTTTTTTCAACACATTATTTAGAGCATGCTCTGAAATGTCATGACCATTTAATTTATACAGAAGAAGAGTAAAAAAGGAGTACTACACTAAGCTTTGTGTTTGTATCTAAACTTCGAAACTATGGGGTGTTTTTGCACTCTATTATATGAGAAATTGTTGAAATCATGTAATTAAGGACTGTATTGTAATGCATATACACCAGGGGGCAGAGTAAAGGCCACGTTTAACTTTGACATTTCCTGGCTTTAAGTGCACAATGCAACAAGGGTACAGTTCAATAGTGAACATAAGGTTTTTTGCATTTAACAGAGTATTTATAATTCAAGTCAGCAGTAGCGTCTTCCTAATTGCCTTATTGCCAGTTGTCATCAGATGTTAAGCTAAAAACAGAATGATGTGTAACAGAAATGTGCTGCTGCAGTAAGAAGGAACATAAATTGCCCTTTGCCATAGTTCAGTAACTCAGCAGCCAACCATAAAGTACTTGACTGAGCAATACTCTATCCGGGCCTGTCTCACCAGAGTAAGGATTGCAGGAGTCTTCCCAAAAACAGCAATACTTTTTTGTGTGGCTTTTTGTTTGCTGTTTTGGGGTTTTTTTTAAAGAAAATAGTATGGAGAAATGTTCGGGCTTTTCTTGAAGTGTCATTTCCTGTCTTGCTTCCAACTCAGAGGGGTTCTTAATACTTGGAGTGCCAGGCAAATCATTCCAGCTGATAAGAGGACCAATAAGCTAAAATGACTGCAGATATCAAGACTAATAATTTAAAATCTACACTTTTAAACAGGCTTGGGATAGCCTCGTGTTCAAATCAATTCACCTTTTGGCAATTATTTTTAAAATTATGACACTGTTTAGACAAAAATTCAAGTCAATTTATGTTTCCTCTGTTGAACATCTGTATTTCTGGTAAATTAATGTGAGTTATTTAGGAAAGGAAATAGGAATCTGACTCAAAAGGACTAACAGAAAACAAATTAATTATTCCTCAAAGTATTATTTAAAAATTCACATAGTTTGCCCACAATTTTTTAAAATAACATTCAGAAATTAGTAATTCTCCTAATACAAATCTCTCTTTCAAAAATGGCTTTCTTAAGCATTGAGGGAATGAAAGAGGAACTGCTTTTTAGAAGAGAAGCTGAGCTGTGAACTGAAAGTCCCAGTTGTATCCTCTCCACATAGTTGATTACAGCAAAATCTTACATCTGAAGGCACTTTATTTCAGAACTGGCAGTTTAGTGCTCATAGCTCTTCACAAATCTTAGCACATGCTCTTCCACTCTTCTCCTGGATAATGTAAAATTGAATCTCAACAATTAAAGGTGTTTTCTAGAGATGTTACAAGTTCATTTTAGTATCATCACATTTTTTTTCTAATATCTCCGTTGTTTCTAAGCTTTTGCTGAATGTTCTTGCCATGACATTTCCCCTGATGTATACCTGTTTGTTAGAAGCACCTGGTCAATTATTTAATTGATATTACATGGTATTTTACTTAATATGAAAGAACATCTCTGCTGTTAACTGTCATGTTACATCAGGTATCATGAGTGAGAATTGGGAGTGATTTCCTCAGTTCTGCAAATATTCTGTCATGCTTCATTCTGCTTTTGAAAAGCATTACAAATTCTATAGAATATAGGAAACACTAAAAAGATGAGAAACACTTTGTAATGTTTCGCGTATATGTGCACACATACATGCATGTACAGAAACTCAGTCCAAATATGAAACACTAATGTCTGGGATGAAGTCCAGTAAAATCAATGATAATTATGCACTTTTCAATTTCTTTGTAACCACTCCTATGTAACTTATTTTGTTACAAAATTTTTTGGTTCACAGAAAGAGTGATCTTTTGTTTCTGTGTTGACATGTTGCTTAAGACTGGAAATTTCTATCACAAGATGTAAAAAGGTTACATCAGAATCTCCCAAACAGTGTAAATGATTATCCTGCTGTTCAGACCTCATAATAAATATTGCTGGCTCTCCACTGAGAGCATAAGCTAAACTGAACAAGGTCTCTGTGGGGCTCAATTTAGAACAGTAAGGATGTCTGACTCAATAAATGGCTGGCTGATTTAACAAAAGGGTGAATGAGCTCAGAATGACAAGTTAATTTTGGCTAGGTGAAAAAACATGCTTTTCCTTCTTTCAGTCCCTTTACTTTACATGTACAGCACCCTTACACAGATTTTGCCTTTCGAAACTTTACGAACTTTCACGTTTCAGAGAAAAGGTCAGGATTACATTACAGCTGAAAGTCTGCACTACCAGTGAGTATACTATGATGAAAATTAAAGTTGTGTGCATGTAAGAATTTTTCTTTCCATGCACTGTCACAGAAAAATACAGCATCAGGAGGTAGAAGGAAAACTTCTCAGTCCCAAAATCTGTTGTTTTGTTCTAACAACTTTTGCCTGACATTTTTGTATAGAAATATGAAAGATGTTGATATTCCATATGCTTAAATCCAAAAATGGATCTTCAAGCAAAAAATGCTTTTGCATTAAAACCAAGAAATATTACTTCTCCTTTCCCTCCACCAGTAAAGGAAGGCTCTGTTTCAAAGAAGGTTCAGCATGAGATAGCATGTAGCTTGTTTCTTTCCCTGGAAAGTTCAGGAGACAATTATTTTACATTTCTGCTACATTTTGGATTTGGATTTGTGGGTTTTATCTAAACATTTTACACATCATTTTTTTTACATCCTGTATCGACCACATATTGAAAAACTGATCTCAGATAAATCACTAGTGAAAAGTGCTGTGGTATGAAATTCAATAGGCATCACTGCTACTTTTCCTAAACCTGCAGGCCAGAGGTAGAAACAAGAAAGAGAAAAAAAAAACCCAACAACCAAGAACAAAGTGAATAGCACTCACAGGACTCTCAGAAAAAAGAACAAAGAAAAAAAAATAGACTGGGATGCATTTTATCAAAATATCTCAGCACATGGAAAGTGACACAGCGATATTATAGCAAGCTTTTCTATTTTCCACCAGATTTTAAGCCCAATAATTACAGTGCATAATCTTACAGCATGGCTTCATCAGACGATGTTTTTTAGGCTTTTTCCAAAATTGCAGGATAAAAATCAAGCCCTGCTCCCTAGAACTTCAGGCTATTCTGCCACCTTTCTGCCATTACATTAGGTTTGCCTGGACCACTGGCTCCCAGGGAGAACGTAGAAAAGCCAAAAGGCAACACCATCTCCTTTGAGTATGCCTTAATACTGCCTGCCGCAGTGCATGTGAGAGAGCCCTCTCCATCTGTAACCAGTTCTCCAGTCATTTAAGGAAAACAGTTAAAACAGAGAATGGAGGGGAGCCATGGGGAAGAAGAATTTATTTCAAGCTCTCATGTATACTTCTGAATGCACCTTAGACCTCCTGGGCATCATCCTTCCTCCTTTTACAGCATTGGTGCACAGTCCTCCATTGCAGGGAAGGAATATCAATGGCAGAAAAGATTCAAACAGCAATTTCCATAGCAATCTCTTCCTAATATCCCACCATCAAAAACAGACAGCCTGTTGAAGGCTATGTGGTTCTGTTCCAATCCACAACACCTTCTGAAATGGCAGTTCACAGGCAGCCAGTGTGGTACGAGGTCCTCAGGGAGCAACAGAAGCAAAGGAAAAGGGGCACCCAAGTGAATGTTTAATTCTTCCTCCTGCTTTTCTGATATCCAAATGGACCATAAAGAGTCTGGAATCTTAGATGTGTTCAACTTAGAGACAGATTAAATAATCTTCCCACTGAAAAAAATAATCAAATAAAATTGTAAACACTCATGGAGCAAAGAATCTCTTCTGTTTATTCAGAAAGGCTTATGGAATAACATCAATATCTTTCTCAGTGTTAAGGACCCCCTGCATTCCTCCCTCAGAAACATTAGCAAGATAAGAAAAAACAATGATTTCTAGAGACAAGAGCCAGAATATTCTTGACAATTACAGCGAAAGTGTGCAAATTTATTTCAAGTGCACAATGTAATTCTATGATTTCATTGATGACAAATGAGACTTACATTATTTTGTCTTTAATGTATAATCAGTTTATATTCAAGCTGTTGGTGGGGAGGAAATGCAACCTTTTTGTAATGTCATTCATTGAATACATTCATTGAAAAAGCAAATTCTGGCAGTGCTCAGCCCAGATTCTGGCAGCCCTCTTAAAGGTCAGTACAACTATTTCAAAAAGAATATTATTAGCACCACCAAACTTAGAATCAGACTGGCTCTCTCACCGCGCAGTATCTCAGACCATGCCTCCTCAAAGGAAAAAAAGAGATGAGCTTTGCACATGCCTGAAAGATTGGTGAGTGTGGGAGCCAAGTCTGAAACCTTGTCCTACAGTCCAAGAGGCTTCAGGATTAATGCCCTCCCTCTGCCAAATCAGGGTGGCAGTCCATTTGAAAGTAGTAATAGCCTGCAGGCTATTGCTATGAGCAGCATGTTTCAAATACAGATTTCAAAGCTCTTTGCAAAGGATTACCATTATCTGCATTTTACACACAAGAAACAAAAACATTTGGGAACGAGATACTCTCTAAGGATGAGAATAGGAGAAGAAACATTACCTCCTTAGCTATCATCTAATACATACTCTGCTAGGCTAGCAACTTGAAAGCTGGAGCCCACAAAAAAAACCCCAGTCATTGAATGTTTTTAGCAAACAGGCAGTTTACAGCGTATTTCAGTGTTGCAGAGGGACAAAAGTGTACACCTTCCTCTATTCAGGACAAAGATGAAGGACTAGATCTCCAATGGGTGCTAATAGATCCACTGGGTTTAGTGTATTTGCATGAATTTACATGAGTGAATTCAGCTGTTGTCTACAAAAGCTAAAGTGATAATGAGTTATACAAGTTTCTTCATATATCGTTTCTCTATAAAAGAGAAAAATTCTCCCCAAAAATCTACTTGTTCTAAAGATGAAGTTTTGTTCCAGTAGAGTTATTAAAAGTAGAAAATAATCTTTATAATAAGTATCTAGAGTAAACCTTAGCTTTGGAGAGATAGTGTCCCCTGTAGCAACTTCAAGGAAATAAACACCCTTCCAGAGATCAATTATAGGTCTAACCTGAGGAAGAAAGCTAACAGTGAACATGATTTTCTCTTGAAAAAAATCTTGACAACACAAAACTTTTTTGTGCTGGCAAGGTAATGCTTTAGGTGACCTCATAAGTCTTTTCCACCTCTAGCATCTGTGCTTTTGAGAATTTCCAAGGTAACCAGCACTTCAAATAGGCCACAGGAGCCAAGAGGAAGCTGAGTATTTTCTTAGATTCTTTTTTTTGGGTGGAGTGAGCAAGATGTCTCGTTCCTTGCTAACGTTTCTATTTTTCCATCTATTGAAATTTTTTTTGTACACAGAGAATGGCTTTAGAGTCTATTGACAAAGTTAAGCCAAAATTATGATGCAATGCATATTTTCTGCACATCCCTTTAGCACCTAAGCATGTGAACAGTAGTGCTTTATGTTTCACTCCTTTTCCTCTTTCTGTTTTGCCTGCAAAATACGTTTGTGACATTCTAGCTACCATAATGGAATATCACGGCACAGAGGCAGGAATGTCATTTTACTGCCATGGCAATAGACAAACACTGTTTATTAGTGGTAGTTTTAGGCTTTCACTCAAGTATTGGAAGCACTTTTTAGTTCTTTCTTGCTATGCAAACATACTTTAGTGATTTTTGGCTGGCTCCATCCTTGCTGGCTCAGTGAGGTGCAAATTAAACGGCAGTTCGGTGGGCCAGGAAGGTCTCCTGCTCCACTGAGAAATAAATCACCTTGCGATGACAGATTGCATTTCCACTGCCACCCCTTCCCTCAGTCATGGCAGGGGATGGCACCTTTATATTTTGTCCAGGAAGTGTATGATCATACATTCATGGTCTCCCCACTCCTGAGTCATTCAGGTTTATGAAAGCTTAAAATAGAGGTGAACTTACTCCCTTTATTTAGCATGTCTGACAGCAGCATTAAAACCAGGGCTGTAACTTTTACTAAGTAGCACTTGGGCTAAGTTTTAATTGACATACTGTCCAAATCAAGACAAATGCTTATTTAACATACTAGCATCTTAAGTAATTACTTGAACTTCTGAATTGCCTATACTTATACTGATCCCACTTAAATTATTTTCTTAAGTGAAATGTAAATTATCCTATGATTACAATTGTCAGAATTTATCGTAACAATCAGCATAGATGGAAGAGCCTTGGGAAAAAATTATCCTACTGTAAGGTAGTCAAATCAATTAGTAGGCCAAACAGTGCTTGTGATTCAACTTAGATCCTGTACCTAATATGCTATTAATATTAATTTCTCTTTTAGAAATGTTCCCGTTTTATTTTCACCAAAGCCAGTAAGGTTAATTATTGGGCATTTAACACCTATTAAGTAAGTTCTAGTTTTAAATGTTAACTGGAATAAGTTGATACTTTCAGTATCTGTTGTGATCTGAAAAAAAAATACATAAACGAGAGAAGACACCAAAGCCACAAATATTCTTTTGTTGTCCTTGTTCTTTTGGCTCTTAAGGTAAATTTTGCCTGCATGTATGAAGTCCCAAAGAAAGGAATGCTACAGCATCACTTATGGTAGAAACATCTAATCGTAGGGTTGAAAGAAATCTCAGACGTTTAGAAAGTGCCCAGCCAGAATCAATTATGTATCATACCTGACCAGTTTGTCCAGCCTGCTCTTACTCACTGGACAACCCATTCTAGTATTTCAAGGGCCTTGGCAAATCCTTTCTAACATTCAATCTGAACCTCCCTTGGTTGGGACTCATCTTGTTTCAGCCACCATGGAGACAGAGCACATACAAACCTCCTCTTCTCTGCAGCAGCCTTTACATACAGAAGATTGTTACCACATCACTCCATAGTCTTCCCTTCAATAGGCTAAACATTCCCATATCATTCATTCTTCCCCCATATTGGGTTTGCATGAAAAGTTTTTTTGGGGTGGTGTGGCCAGGTTTTGGTAGCGGGGGGCTGCAGGGGTGGCTGCTGTGAGAAGCTGCCAGAAGCTGTTCCCATGTCCGACAGAGCCCGTGCCAGCCGGCTCCAAGACAGACTTGCCACGTGCCAAAGCTGGGCCAATCTGCAATGGTGGTAGCGCCTCCGTGATAACATACTTAAGAAGGGGAAAAATCCTGCTATGCAACAGCAACCAGGAGAGAGGAGTGAGAACATGTGACAGCAACAGCCCTGCAGCCCCCCAGGCCAGAG
>NW_010531956.1:0-1455 GCF_000687285.1 Phaethon lepturus | reverse complement strand
CACCGTCAGGACGCCAGCGTCTTTCGGACACCTTTTCGCAGCTCTTCAGTCCGGTTCGGTGCACCGAGAGGCACCGTCCTTATTCCAGCTCTCGCAGAGACCCTTATAATTCACCTATCGTGCGGGCAGGGTTTCTCGGGAGTGAGCTTCATGAAGCTGCGTGTGAGGGTTAATTAATTTTTAACGATAACAGCCTTTTCTTTGCAGCACGTGGTGCTTCTCCAAGTTCCGGAGGGGAGCAGAAGCCCACCTTCCCGCAGCGGCGGCTCGGCTCTTTTGCTGAGAACGTCTTTCAGCCATTACATATGTGAGCGTAATTCTCTCTGCTTCATAGCCCTACCCTGTAATCTGGGGACAGCGACATTTTCTGCTGCACAGTACGGGTTAGGTTTTCGTTCTGATGACGCTGCCTTTGCCAACAGATTTTTTCCCACCGGCGTACGGCACGCGATGTTACATCTGCTCCCCTTTCCAAGAGATGCTCTGCCCTTTGTTGAATTTTTACAAATGCTATCAGTCTAAATAATCCCGAAGGCTGCTATGGCAACAAAGCGAGAACTCAGTTTCTCTCTCTTCCTTTTTTTTTTTTTTTCCCTTTCTCTTTTTGTAACCCTGGAGTACAAAGGAGAAGGACGCTGGCCGTGCCTTCCCGCAGCCGCCAGTGATGGTGTTGGTGCCTTGGGATGGGGTTTGGGTCCCGATCAAACCCAACGCCCTCCCGTGTCTGCCGGCGTTGTCCTGCAGGCAGGAAAGAGCAGAGCAAAACACTCTTTGTACGGGCCACGTCGCTCCGGTTTTGAAGCTACCTCCAGGTCACGGCCTCCGAGGATCTCAGACACAGAAATTAATCTCTGCTAGGAAAAGCAGCCGGAGCTCCAGTCCCTAATGCTACTGCTGGGTCCCAGGCACAGCCTTTGGGGGTCTGACCTTACCTGTGGGGTGCTAAACCTTCCGACAACCCCCGCTGTGAAAGAAAAACCCAGCACCCCCCACTGGGCGGTCAGCCTGGGGCAGAGAGATGCTTGGGACGGGTACTCAGCTCCTGCTGCTTATGGCTTGGAAGGAAATTTGTTAGCAAACCGTTCCTAATTACCGGCGCTCGCAGGCGCCAGCTGTCGTCTCCTGCCGTCGGGCGCCGAACGCTCCCGATCCTCGGGAAACGCGCACGCTTGCTCGGGATCGCCCTCGGCCGCAGGAAGCCCCTCAGACCTTCCTAGCACAAAGGTGCTGAGTTGACAGAAATCGTCTATAAAATCAGACACAAGGCATCGCAGTTTTGTTAAGAGCTGGACTCCGCGGTCTGTTTTCTCACCGTCCTTTATAAATTATCTGCCCAAACCTCTTTTTAGGTCTATGACTAAAAGACCCAAAATTAGTACTGAAGTACCCAAATTCGTTGCGTTCCAAAGGCAGCGAGTTACCTGGGCTGCCGAAGGCGCCGAGTTAAAACCTTCA
>NW_010531955.1:0-466 GCF_000687285.1 Phaethon lepturus | reverse complement strand
AAAACCAACGTGTTTAGCTACAAAGAAGTATTGGAAGGGCACCGATTGGGCATAAGCTGGCAATGAGCAAATTTATGTAGGAAATGAGAAATCTTTTTCACAAGAAAAAGCATCAGGAAAAAGTATCCTCAAATATTTTAAATATGGGATTTTTTTCAGCTTGAGAGAAAAGCTCCCTGATGGATTCTGAGCCCTCAGCAAAGCCAGCGAGAGGCCTGGGTGGCTGTTCTGACAGGGCGGTACCCGCCCGGTGGGTGCCAGTACGCTCGGGCCTGGGCAGGCAGGAGCAGAGCCAAGACCGCAAAAGGCTGCTCCAGTGGCATTTCAAAACCTGGCCCGGCCAGCTGCCACACTTCACCTTCTCCTTCCTCCCCGTGTGGCGTCACTGCCCTTTCTCCCCGTCTTTTCTTAGGTGAGAATTTAAAAGGAAGCTATTTCTGGCTACAGTGATTATCCGCAGCCAGGG
>NW_010531954.1:8286-11993 GCF_000687285.1 Phaethon lepturus | reverse complement strand
TGGCTGCGTTGGAGAGGATAAACATCGCCCTGCTCCCGGGGTGCAGTGCCGGGGGCTTCGTACCTGTCAAACCGACCCAAGCCTGGGGGAAAGGGAAGTTGTCCACCCCCCGGAGGGTTTTGTGCCTTTATTTATCCCGTGCCCAGACCTGCTGGGATGAGGAGGATGCAGGATGGGGCTGGCTGATGCAGGGGGTTGCTGCTCCGCTGGCGTGGCAGCGTTGTGTCTTCGGGGTGGGGGGAAACGTGGGGCGGGGCGTTGCACCGGGGTCCTGGCGCCTGCAGCAGCGATCGGAGGGGTGCAGGGGCTGCCAAGAAAACCATAATTTTGATCAGTGTAACTTCTGAGACATCTTATGCCCAGATCCCCATCCCTGTCCTCGCAGCAGATGGGTGCAGTCATCCCAGAAGAGATTCTGGCGAGGATGTTTGATAGGGACATTAAAAATAAAAAGCCACGTTTTAATTGCGGCGCTGGGAAGCGGCACTTACAGCTCCGCTGTGCTCGGGAGTGACTGTCCTCCGCGTTGCATAGGTGACACTAACATCTGCGGGGCCAGCTGGGTGTGTGCGGTGAAATCCGCACTCCTGCTTTACGCCAGCGAGTGGAGCAGGGCCAAGCCAGGGCAAAAAAAAAAAAAAAACAAACCCAAAACCCGAAAACTAAGGAAGGATTTCAGCCAGGTCTCTTTTTGAGCGGCGGGAGGAGGACTTAAACCACAGGCTGGGTTTGGCCCCTGGAAATGTGAATCCCCTCCCTATATATTTCCTGCAACTCAGCTGTTTGCAGCCCAGCCTCTCGCTCCCCCCCAGCCCTCGCATGTTCCTGGGAGGAAGGGAGGGAGCTGCGTTGTGACCGTCCCTCCGTTGTTGTCGCGTGTCATGGCACGATTGGGCGAAGTGGCTTGGAAATCGGTGGAGGAGGGTGAAGGACGGCGTGTCTCGCTTAGGAATCTGCCCCGCTGAGCTGAGCTAAAGAAAAAAATAAATTAAAAACTAGCTCCTTTCTTCTCCTGAATCGTCTGGGCTCTCCCAAGCACCAGATATCCTACAGATCTTGCTCGTGGGGTTATGAAAGAGGGAAAGGTTTGGGTTACTGGGCAGCAAAATGCGCAGGAGGGTGGCGGCAGCAGGGTGGTACGGGCGCGGGTGCTGTGCAAACTTTCTGGAAGGAGACGAATTGCTCGTGCTGTAGCATGAGGGTTTCTGGCCCAGGGTTTCCAGCACAGACCATGCCGGTGCTCTGCCCCGGCACTGGGTGCTTGCCCGGTGTCGGCGGAGAACAAAGGAAAGCTGGAGGGATGCTTTCCTTCCGTCCATGAGGTCTGGTGGGAAGGGGGGGGACAAATCCTGGCCCTGGGGAGGGAGGGCAGCGGCTTGTCCTCGCCCCAGAGCTGCCGTCTGCGTGTCCCGGTTCAGCTGGGGAGCCTGTCTGGTGGCAAGGGATGTCCCTGTCCCTACGCAGGCGCCTCGTCGATACAAGCGTGCCCCAGGAGACGGCCACGTGGGGTTTTGGGGTGCGCAAACTCTGCGGATGATATTCCCGCTGTCCTGCCCCTAGAGTGGGCGTTGCTCTTGGAAATTAATGGCTTGCTGCTGCGGCCGGCTCGGTGCACTGGTTTGGTAGCTGGAGAGGTGGAGGACTGTGTTTTGCACTGGCATTTTGGGGCATTTTCCTTCTGGTTTGAGGTGGGAGCGGTTAGTCCAGCCGCAGTGGTACGTTGCCGCATCCCCCGGTAGGTGCCGGTCCCTGCAGCCGTGCTGTGTTGTGGGAGAAGAGCACGTGAAAACCACACATTTCCAGAGAAGGAAATCAAGGAAGCGTGAATCTTCCTGCCCGCTCCCCTCCCAGCCCGGCTCCCGGCGTAACCATCGATCTGTTGTGGAGGAGTTAACTTGTTCGGAATAGCAATGCTGCTCAGAAAGGTTTCGGCAGACCCCAGCATGCAGGCAGCAGCCCTGCCCTCTCCCCAGCCCTGCAAGGGTGGCATGGGAGGGAAAAAAAAAATAGGGTCTCCTCTTTCCCCACTCATTTCCATGCAGAGGTGGGAGGGCGGTGAGTCTCAGCCAACGATTTGGAAGGAGAGAGATGTTTCCAGAGGTCCCTGCTTGGTTTTTTCACAGCCGAGAAAAGGGAGAGCAAGCTGAGAACTTCACAGCAGAAGCTGCCGCTTCTCTGAAGCGCTCGGGAAGTCCTGTTCGCCCCCGAGGCACAGGGCTTGGCCGTTGGAAATGGGGTGTTTTATCTGTGGTGGCGGGGCGCTTGGGGCCCGACCAAGGAGCCTCTTTGCAGCTCGGTCCCCGCCGCCCCTCCGAGCAGAGCTAATCCAGCGCCGGTGAAAGGAGCTGGGTTGACCGCCGTGAGGAGACTCCCCCGTTGTAAAGGGCTCAGGCTTTGGTCCATGCAAACCTGGCTCCTGTAAATCTACCATCAGGAGTCAGTTTAGGACCGGAGTCACCAGAGATGTTCAGATCTTTCCTTCTGTCTTGCGATGTCTGCTGGAGGGTAGAGTCTTGTGTCTTTGGTACCAGCCCTTCAGGTCACTGTATTAAATTTAAATCGAGGGTTAGACCTCGGGGTAGAGTTACCATGGGGGGTAGGATTTACCCCTGGATGCAGCAAAACCTGCAGGGATAGGAAAAGGGTTTGCGGGTGTTGGCTCCAACAGCTTGGCATTTTTACTGCTGCCTGCGTTGGTCCTTGAGCTGGGGCTGCTCCTGCTCTTGGGGTTACCCGGAGGGCTCGTCCGTGTGCGAAGGTCAGAGCTGGCTGCCTTGCTGGATCTCACAAGGCCGTTTCGTGAGGATGAGGCCGGTCTGCATCCCCTCCCACCATGTCCAGACGGTATCTGCCCTCACCAGTAGTGAGTGGTTCGTGCTGGAGAAGACCCATCCTGAGCTTCCATCCAGTGCTTGAACCGAGTCCAGGCGTTGCTGAGATCTTTACAGCAGTTCTCTCAGCGCCAAAACAAATGGCTTGATTATGATTTCACTTTGATTGGCATCAGTCAGTGCTTTCCACGGCGAGGCTCTGACGGTCCCGTCAGCACGCACAGGCGCTTGTGGGGCGTCCCCCCGAATTCGCCGGTGCCCCAGGCTGATGGGGGGCAGATCTGGCTGTCGGGTGAGGGTCCCTTTCTTTCGCAGGCTCCTCTGTACGTCTCCTCTGGTTTTCTTGGCAGGGTGATGCAATGCCTTCATTTGTTCCCCCTTTGATTCTAATGCTAAAAGTCAAATCTGAGTTGAATATGAGTCAAAGCTCTTTTTTTTTTTTTTTTTTTTTTTAACCCTGATGCTTCCCCTGGTTTCCACTCGGGCTTTGAAAAGGGCCCTGCGCTTTGCCACTAAGCTCTGCCATGGTTTACCTAAGCCTGTTTTGCAAATTGATTTTGCCCCTGTTGTGCTCTTGAAATAATTTTGGAGAAATGATAACTTGGCTGCGAAACAAAACAAAATCAAGCGTGTTTGTTTGACAGATGCAAACAGAAAGTGCTTGTTTGCTAAGCAGAAAAGAGTATTTCTCAGAAATGGATCTGTTTTCTGTGACTCTTTGCTGCCCCATCTTTCCCCCTTTATCCACGGGAATTTGCTTTTTCGTGTTCTTATTGTGTAATATGGAAAACAGGGCCGGTCTCTGATGGATAACAGCGTGGGGTGTTCCGGCACGCCGCTCTCGCCCGGGCGCGGGGGGCGGGGCTGTGGTTGCTC
>NW_010531954.1:0-8202 GCF_000687285.1 Phaethon lepturus | reverse complement strand
TGTGTCTCCCCCGGTGCCGAGGCGGGGCCGCTCCTGCCGGGGCTTGAGCGATGGCAATTCTCCGTTGAGGTTTTGGGCAGCTGCCTTTGTGGTTTGCAGTCGATGAGCGTAGAAAGCCTGCTGGCGGGTGGGGGAGCCCGCTCCGGCTCGCTGTCCCCAAGACAGCGGTGCTCGCCATCCCCGTAGCCTCGGGGCTGGGCCCCCGGTGCAAATCAAGCAAGCAGGACAGGGCAGAGGTTGTTCACGAAAGGGTCCAGCCACGATCGCTACAGCTCGTTTGGGAGCTGCAGAGCTCTGTGCCCGTTTCGCTCGAGGCTCCCCGCTCCCATGGGGGAGCCCGCTCCGGCTCGCTGTCCCCAAGACAGCGGTGCTCGCCATCCCCGTAGCCTCGGGGCTGGGCCCCCGGTGCAAATCAAGCAAGCAGGACAGGGCAGAGGTTGTTCACGAAAGGGTCCAGCCACGATCGCTACAGCTCGTTTGGGAGCTGCAGAGCTCTGTGCCCGTTTCGCTCGAGGCTCCCCGCTCCCACCTTTGCTGTGCGTTGCTTGTCCAGCCCCTTCCCGCGCGCCGGCACCCCCGAGGACACCCCGGGTTAGGTGCTGCTCATGGCAGCGCTCCCATCTCCGGCCCTACCCGGCCAACTCCCCCCGTCCTTGCACAACCACCGAACTCCTTGTTACCAGCTCAGCGTGCGTCTCCCTCCCCAGGGCTCGGGCTTGTGGCACGCTGCTCCCGTGAAATAGTCGTCCCGTTCTGATGGTCTCCAAGTTCAGGACCTGGTATTTTTTTGTCCTGCTACAATTATTTATTTCAGAGCCTTACCTGGCAGAGACCAAAGCTCCTGGTTGCTTCCCTGCCCACTTCCCAAGTGGGTGAAAGACTTCTGGGCTTGGATGGGACCGGCTCCGGCAGTCCTGTGGGCATGGGGTGAGGATGGAGCTAAGATGCCGACCATACATTAACAACCAAAGTTTATTCTGCTGACTCCAGCGCGCTCACCTTCTTCATCAAACCTCTCTTCTTTTTGTTCCTGAGGGTTAGGGCGTTAATTCAGGGCTGTGGTGACCCCTCTTGTATTAAGGTGAAGGAAGGGGAGAGCATGTTCTCCTGCACCCGTGCCCTTACTCAGGAAATTGCTGCAGATGTGAGCAGTACTGAGGGTTAGGACTTTCTGCTCCCGTGGGTGCATGGTGCTACTTCACCCCTGCCTCTCTCCTCCTCCCATCATAGCTGGCTCCTCCTTTTTGGCCAGGGTTTCCTTGCCATGTTCCTGGAGATCCTCCGTCAGAGGGGCTGCAGAAGCCCACGTGCAATGCTCGCGGCTGCTTGTAGCTCGCGAGTCGATTGCTTTGCTTGCGATGGCATGTTTTTGAAAGAGGAGTTTATTGCTAAAGTGACATGTCAGCAAATCTTCGCCACCTCTCTCCCATCTCGGAGATGGAATCAGCTTAAAGTGGGGAAAAAAAATTGTCATATGCATGGATTATTTTTTTTTTTTTTTCCCTGAGTGCAATTTCCATCTGAGATGAGACAAGCTCCTGATTGCTGTGCCAGAG
This sequence comes from Phaethon lepturus, assembly GCF_000687285.1. Lineage (NCBI taxonomy): Eukaryota > Metazoa > Chordata > Aves > Phaethontiformes > Phaethontidae > Phaethon > Phaethon lepturus. Next base: position 6,646 of record NW_010531954.1, on the reverse strand, counting down.
GAGGGTTTCCCTTTATAGCTCTCCTGGTAGAGCTCCTGCCTTTAATTCACTGGAGCTGTCTGGGCTGGGGTCTCCTAGGGGACAAGTGTGCTTTTCTGGAGCTGTCATCTCCATCGTAGGGTTAAGCATCTCCAGTCTACCAGCCCTGGAACGATTTAAGTCAAACAGACTTGTACCCTGCTCCTCTGGGAGGGGAAAGGCCGATGGGGAGGAAGAAAAGTGAGGAGGAAGGGAGGTCAGAGCAGCCTTGTAAGTGACAGAGCTGGCCAGTTCAGCTGGAGGGTTGCTGGGGTGGCATTTCTAGTCGTTAAGCCGGGGTTACGAAATGGAGGTTGGGTTCTTAGCCCTGCCGTCGACTCCTCGTGTGATGTTAGGTGCCCTCCTAGGTCCTATAAATGTATATATTCGTGTGCAGCAGTTGCAGCACTTCCTTTCTCTGGCTCCGTGAGTCATCTGCTTGCATTGCAGTCTTTTTGTGGCGGGACGCATCGCTCCGTAAGGAAAAAGCTAAGAGCGTCCTACTGGAGGGCACCACAGATGTCCACCGGAGCCCTGCCCTTGCTTGGACTTTAAAGGGGCTACTGCGAGCATTTTTCAGTGGGAGCTGCCTAGGAATTGTCATCGCAGGGGTGTGTGGTGTATGGTTGTGGTACTACGGAGCTGCTTGGTGGGTGGATGGTTGTTAGGTAGGAGCCGACGCAAAATCAAGGGTTGGGGCCAGCGAAAGCAGTGCCGTCCCCAACTGTGGGAACACCCATAACCCCAACTCTGCTGCGAAACTGCTCTCATCGTGACTGCGAGTTGGGGACGTGGGTCATCTTCAGCTTGCCTAAATCATTGTCTCTTCTGTTGGCTTCGGTGGAGTTACTCCAACTTACGCTGTTGGAAGAATCCTCCTCTTGGTCTAGCAGAGTTGTTCTTTCCTCCTCCCAGACCCACCCAAACCTGCCAGTTTGAGCTCAGCCAGCCTTATTGTCCTTTAGGAGGAAAGGGGAAAATCATCAAGGAACTAATCTACAACCACATCAGTGGGAGAACGGGCTACTAGAAATTGTAATGAGAATACAGAGCCAAACAAACAAGCAAATGGGAAAACGCAATCCCATCAACGCAATGGAGAGATTTATGCCGACAAAGGGGCTGATCCAGTGCTCATTAATGTCACCGCAAGTCTTTATCCTAACTGTAATGGACCGTGGATCAGGTTGGAAGACGGCGTTTTAGTCTTGCTACGATATGCACACTGCTAACGGGTTGTGCGTGGAATAGCAATGCGGAGAACCCTCTCCTAAGAGAAAGAGTTTATTTGTTGTTGCGTGCGGCACCTTTGCAAAGCGAATGGGAAATGCCTTCTGCTCTCCTTCGGTTTAGTTTTCAGAGGTGCAAGGCTGTGAAGGAGCCAAGTCTGAGACTCGGGCTTAGCTGTCTGGGTGCTGCGGTGTCTGCTGAAATGCCAAACGTGTCTTAATCATTAATATATCAAAAATCTTGCCTTAAATAAGGATTCTTCAGCTGGCGGTAAGAGGTGTTGGCTCTCACCGCCAGCAGTCATGCTGGAAAGCAGTCGTTAGCTTATAGGCAAAGTGAGGAGGCAGAAGAGCAGATGGGTGGGTACAGAAAGGCTGAAGGCAAACTTGACTTTGCAGCTGGATTCTCCCCTGGAAAAGCCAGTGTCAGTGAGATGGAGACGAGGTCTGGAGAGCTGAGCCTGGTCTGGAGGTGGGGACACCTTTGGGGAGAGTGCTGAATAGGAAAGGACACCAAGGGTCAAACGGGAGACGTGCGAGTCCAGCTCTGCATGTCAATGAGGACAGAGTAAATAAGGAATAAAACCACCTTCCAACATGAGCAGCTGGTGAAATATCACAGTTTTTTTTTCCCAGAGAAGGGAGATTTTGACCGGCTCTGCGCCTGCAACCATAAATGGCTCTGACACCTGCGTCTGTTTTATCAGACACATGCAGAGCCCCGGACATGATCCAAACATTCATTACTCTGGATTTTTGAGTCTGATTTTTTTTTCCCCCCTCCTTTCTTTCCTTTTTTTTTTTTTTTCATGGTGGGATCATTATTTTCCCGGCTTCACATCCTCTGTTCAGCAAAACCGGTGTGTTTTTCAGACTTACGCTTCTTACACATCTCTAATAAGCAGCATGACAGAAAGCTGTTGCGAAAAGCAAATTCTCAAAGGTACGCAAGAAAAGCAGGGCAGCTCCAGGTTCAGGGCCGCTTCCAAATCTCAAGGTGGTTTGGACCTACAGACAGGCACAGCAGTAATATTTGAAGGCATATTTGGGTTCTTACCCTTAAGTCCTCCAAATTCAGTAAATTACACATGTAGGGCTTTATTCCAGGATAATCTTTATTATCTCGCATCCCTGTTCCTCTCTTACAGTCCAGTACAAAGCTCTCGATGAGTTCAAAGGAAATGTGACCTGCGTGAAAACTTGAGCAAGTATTTGCCAAGTCTCTAAAGGTTTGATGCTCTCCTTGCATCGCAATTCAATGGGAGCTAGGCAACCACCTGCTTCTCGTATTTTTATTCGAAAATTTCAGGCTTTTGTACCCTTTGTTTCTTAAGAAAATACAAATTTTGATTTATGAAACAGATCTTTTTACTCAAAAAAAAAAATCCATTTCTTTCTCATCTACCTTGACTGGAAAATATTTAGTTTAGGATTTCCTCGTTGGGAAAAGGGCAGGTTTGGGTTTAGTTGGAAAAATGGTATTGCTTTCTTTTAATCTGAGTTTATGGGTTCATTGAAGCATCTTGTCAAATTTTACAGGAAACGCTCTGATTAAGCTGAAGAGAGATTTTGGGTTTTAAAGTGTCATGTAGGAAATAGTGCAATTTTGATTTCATTCAGTCTCAGAAGGGAAGGGTTTCTGGATACATAGATTTTTCCCTTTAGCTGAAAAAAGTCTTTCCCTTCTCACCTCTGCACTGCTTTACTTTTTGGAGTCAATTTTTCTGTCATACTTCATCCTTCCTCTTGCTTTCTTCTAGTTGGAGGAGCTGTTCTGCTTTGAATTAGACAAAGTTCATGTTGAGTATATGTTTTCCAAGGCCAAATTTGAGGCTGGCCAATGCACGCCGTGATCCTGTTTGCTCAGCAAACTTGCACAGTGTGAGAGTCAGGGCAAAACGTGGCAGCGTTGGGAGGGAGCAGTTTGGAGGTGCTCTGATGGGGGCTGTGTGTTAAGTGCCGCGATTTAGTCCTCTGCAAACACGAGGAGCAAAAGGTAGCCGTTAGCCTTGACTGGTGTACTTGTGAAGTTGAAGAAAGCATCTCCCCGCTCTAGACGCTTGTACTCTGTGGCAGGGCAGGACATGGTCAGAAGGTCAAAATCCCGTCTTGGGTTGTTACCGCTTCGTTACGGAGGTGGTTGGTTGAGGGAGACGCCTTCACTGGTGCACGTCAGCTGGGTCTCCTAAATTTCTCTGGTTGTCCTTGGCTCGTGGAGGACAGCAGCTGCAATTTCCTTGCTGCTTTAAAGCCAAACACTGTTGACATTGTTTAGCGAGACACAGGGCCCTTCACCTCAGACACCTCTGAGTCTGAAACCAGCATACCAGACATTTTTGGCCACTCGAAGGTCCACTTGGTGACCTCCATCCATTCAAGTGGCACTGCCCTAAGTAGTCTCAACAGACGGCCAAGGTCTGAAGAGATCCCAGGGTGATAAATATCCTCTTGGTCCTTCTAGAAAAGAATGAAGGCTTGGTGGCAATGCATTGCGTGGGAGAAACTTCACCCACCCTGCTAGGACTGACCCCCCAGAGTCGGTGGGAGTTGCAGCACGAACCCCTTGCAGGTTCGGTGGGAAGGGAAGGTGCGGAGCCACGTCCCGAGCACGAGGGGTTTGCCGCTTGGGGTGGAAGGGGAGGCTGAAAGCCTGCGGAGAGGTGCCGTGGGGCTGCCGAATTAGTGCGACGGGGAGACGTCAGCCCTTCCTCTCGGCTTCCCTTTGCAGCGCCAACTGTCAGTAATTTAACTAACGTTTTGTAAATAAATGTGGCATTCGGACAGCTGTCACCGCGCCTGTTATAAACACTCCTTTTGTCACTAGAAGCTGGCAGTACCGCTCCGTTTCCCCTGCAAACGCAGCTACCACTGCCAGTTAGCTCCCGAAGCCAGGGCTGTCAAGGAATCGCATGCCGTCCGGTGGCTGGGAGACCGTAGCTTCGCGCAGGGAGCCCGGCGAGGCATTGCCAGGGCCTGGTGCGAAGGCAGCTTTTGCAGCTCGAAAATAAATAAACGGCCTGATCAACGAGCGAGAAAACTCATCCGGATGTGGCCGTAGGGCTGGTGGGTTCCCAGCCAGCATCCCGGGCGGTCCAGCTGCAGTGCCGGTGGTGGCACCGGTTCCTCTGCCATCTCGCCCCGGCCCCGCCAGAAGCGCCGGTCGGATGAGACGGGGAGCCCGGCCAGAGCGGGGCTTTGATGCAGCGAGGGAGCAATTTGGCACCGGCACCGCGAACGCTTTTCACTTCGGAGCGTGGGCTCCTCGCGCATCAGGCTTCGGTTTCGGTAAATTCGGTCTCTTTGGGACTGGGTTGGAGTTGAGTGGAGAGATCTGTCCTTGGAGCCCGTCACTCCTGCTCAGCGCACTTGTCCTATTAGGAGCGCGTTCAAAAGCTTCGGGCAGTCTGGATGCTTCTCCTCCTAACAAACCTGACGGGAGAGAGGATGCTGTTGTTTTTCTCCTTGCTGGGAAGTCTCGATCCTGTACTGCCTTGCTCCTTTCATCTTCCAGGGACCCAGCAGCTCCAAATAACTCTCCGCTGGCCCACGGTGTTTCTCTCCCAGTATCGGGTGGTGTAACTTTCAGCAGTCAGCACCTATAGCCTTGCGGTGCTGCATTGATGTGTGATGCAGGCAGTATAGAAATCAGCACATGACATCTCTCTCTCTAAGCTGCTGTAAAATTAGCTTCATCTCAAGTGGCAGAAAATGATCATATCCTCGCTTGAGAGCGATGAAGAATATTCCTGAGTCACTGCTAGTGATGAAACAGGCAGAAAATCCAGTGATACACAACTGCCCACTCAGTTTTAATCGCCGAGGCCATTTGCTGCTGTAAGACGCAGCTTCCTCCTCCTCTCCTTCCCTTTCATCCATCACTCCCCTTAGCGGCCCGGGCTGCGGATCCCAGCAGAGGCAGAGCAATTTCCCATCCCACCAGCGAGGCTGCAGGCTATGAGCATCTCGTGCTTCTTCACCGCTCCCCTGAGAGGAGAAGAGGGGGCCCAAAACTTCCTTTTCTTAAGGCAATCGGAGGAAAAAGATTGGAGCCTGCCCTCCTCAGTTCTCCTTCTTCCAGGCTGCGACCCTGCAGCCTGGGAAAAACTCTCCCCCAAGCTCACCCTCATCTCCACACATTTTCCCTGCTGCCTCCGAAGCAGCTGCTGTGCCCACGAGGATGTTTCCCTTTCACGTTTCTCCCCCGTCAGCTTTAGTTCAAAGCCATCTCCTCGGATTTTTATGTCTTGGATAAAGCCACCCTCTTTCCTACAACTGCCAGCACAGTGCTTGGGAAACCTCTTGCCAAATTTGCTGGCGACTAAGGCCAAGAAAACCCTTCAAAACACTGATGATCAGCAGCAAAGCGCTGTAATGCTTCCCTTCCTTGTGTACGCCTCCAAGGAGGCTTCCTGCTCCTCCTGCCCCGCCGGCTTTCCCCCAAAATGCAGGTGGAAGCCCCCCACGCTCCGGGTGCAGGTTGAGGGGTCTGTAATACCCTGGGAAGGTGAGTCCTTCAGCCTGGGCACCGCCTCCTTCTTCTGGTCTTCTCCGTGGCTCCATCGCCGCTGACCTGGTTCAGCATCCTTTCGGGGGAAAACCGTAGCGATCCTGCAGTCTGTGCGGGCGTCTGAATGAACATTCTCTTTTCTGCAGTCAGGGCTTGCCGGTATTTATCGCCTAACCTGGTTTTTAGATGTTCTCCATCCTGCAGATTTGCCGGGATATGCTATTCACACAAAACTCTCCTGGTGTCAGACTTCTGCTAGGATAGCTTAATAGCTCCTACCAGCCTGCGAGGGGGATAAGCAGGACTGGCAACTGTACAGACGCGCCGGCATAAATGTGTCAAAGCAGGGGTTTTGCCAGCGTAAAAAATACTGCAGCAGCTCTCCCCCCCAGCCCGACGGAGATTGCTGTACCAGCAAAAGTTTTCCGCGCCGGTCGGCCAAATCCGGGCAAGTTTCGGCGAATCCCGCTCTCCTCTCCGTAATCCCCGGCAGCTTTGCACGCCGTGCATTTATTTGTCAGCGCAAGCAGGTGCAGAGCTGCAGGACATGGGCTGAGCATCTCGCTTTGGTGGTTATTCCAGCGTACAGCCGCTTTATTCTCGCGTCAGGCAGCGCGATCAGCAGTCCTCCTCAGCTTAATTTCCTTTTTCCTCATCCCTTCCCCAAAAAGCAGAGCCTGGCTGGTGCGTTTTGGGTCAGGTTCAGCGGGAAGCCGGGAGACAAGGATCGAAATGAATAGATGGGTGGGAATTCGGAGTTTTTAAGTGTTACAGCTAACCACCCCTGAGCACACTTACATTCTGCACACGCCAGCTGTCATTGCACACAGAGACCAAACTTTGTGTGTGTGTGTATATATAAAAATACATGTATATATGTATAATATATATA
>NW_010531953.1:0-1207 GCF_000687285.1 Phaethon lepturus | reverse complement strand
GCCCCGGCCCCCTGCCCGGGAGGGCGAAGCGCCCGGGGAGAGGTCCCCGGGGAGGGGGACGGTGGGCAAGCGGGGCGGCGAAGGTAGGCAACAGGCGAGGGGAGGGCGTGATGGGAGGTGCTTCAACCCGCTGCCAGGTTTCCACGCGTGGCCCTGGTCCAAAAATGGGTGGTTTTGGCGGTGTATGGGATGTCTACGGTCCAGGCGGCGCCGCTGGTTCTGCGGCGGCTTCCTCCCGGGGCATCCCGGTTTCGGGAGGTGTGGGGAGATGGGAGGATCACATCATCCCTAAAAAAAAACACAACGAACCTATGTGGCCTCAAAAGCACGGAGCAAAGGCTGAAGGTCTCATCCAAGGGTCTTGAAAGCAGAGGGCAAATTATAGGGGACTGAGGATTAAAACCCGACACGCGGATGTTTTTTGGAATTTCTAACGATGTGCCTTTGTGTCCTTTGAATTAATTTGTAAAAATCGTTTTTTAATGCTGTTTCTTTCTTTAGCAAAAGTCAAGTTGCGGCATTAAATAGTTTCAAGCAAGTTCGTTCTCCCCGAAGCGCAGCGGCGTTCAAATTGAGAACAGGACGTGTGTTTTTTGTTTTTATTTTCTAGAGGAGCAAGTGCAAACGTCGTATTCAGCTACTTATTAAAGCACTTTTCTTTAATTTTCAGCTACTTATTAAAGCACTTTTCTTTAATGGAATTCAATACTGAGGGTGGACGGTAAATGTTTCAGCGGTTGCGGGTGCTACTGGAGAGCAGGTTGCTGTTTTTCCTGGGAGTTTGGGGGTTGAAAACTTTTAAGGAAATCCCTGAATTTTGAGCTGAATGGAAACTGGTTCGTGGGCAACTGGGCCAACCGCTCTGCCCGGTGTGAAGCGGGGACTTAAATGTGCTTTTTTGCTGTAAAACCCCCGTCTTCATGCTACTATTTGTGGTCCTCGATGCTTTGGTGACGAGGGTGATGGACATGGCTATAAAAAATAAGTAAATAGGTTGGTGAATGTCAGGGATGCTCTTTTGGAGGCTGCAGATACGCGTATTTAAATATATCCAGGGTGACCCGCCCTGCCGGCCCCTTGCGGGGGGTTTGTTGCTTCAGGAGCATTTAGGGATCTGACTCTTAATACCTGCTAAGATAAATAGCCTTTTATCTTAGCACATTGATTTAAATCCAGCAGCAGTCTCCTTTCAGGGGGGGAGATCGGG
>NW_010531952.1:632-845 GCF_000687285.1 Phaethon lepturus | reverse complement strand
CAGGAGCCTTGCAGGAGTTCTCCTGCCAGGCAGCGGCCGTTTGGGGATGCAGGGAGGATGCGACGTTGGAGAAGGTCGGAGGCCTCAGCTGTCCTTACTCAGGGCACGGTGTGAGAACCGAGAGACACAAAGAAGCTCAGGCAGGCAGAGTTAGACACCGAGACAAAGGGAGGGATGAATAGCGGCTGGGAGGCTCCACAGACTGGGATATTA
>NW_010531952.1:0-553 GCF_000687285.1 Phaethon lepturus | reverse complement strand
CAGTACTGAGGAGCTGGACAAAGAGAAAAACGTGCTTTTGATGGAAACATGTTTTAGAAAGAAAGCCCTTCTGTATCTCCCTTCTGCCTCTCTTTTTCACCTGCCTGGCCCCTTCTCCAGCTGTTTTTCTCACTGCATTTTTCCTTCACCATCTTGAGAAAGTTCCTTTCTCTTTTCTGCCTGCTTTTGTTTCTTGTTCCCGTCCCTCTTTTTGATTCCTGTTCTGCCCTTCTCTGTCTCTTTCTCCATTGTCTCTTGATGAATGCTGTTGCAGTGATGACTTGGGGTTTCAGTGCCTGTTGGGAAGGATCTGATGCAACCGCAGGGCGGCTATACCTTGCAGGCGTTTTGCTGCATTAAGATTGATAAACATCTGCCCTGCGAGCTGAAGAGATCCAGGCGGCGGGTTAACTGTGTCCCCGAGTTCCTCCCCGTCGTTTTGGTGTTTTCCTCCTGTGTCCGGCGGTGCTGTGCCCGGGGCCGACTTTTGAGACGCCTCTCCTTCGCGGGGCGCGGGGTCTTCATCGACCTCTGACGCTGCTGCCGGCCACCA
>NW_010531951.1:1667-2016 GCF_000687285.1 Phaethon lepturus | reverse complement strand
GGGGACGCGTGGCGAGGTCCCGAAGTAGAACTGCAGCGGCCGGAACTGCACCCCGGCTTTCCGAGCCTACCGCATCTTCCACCCCGAAATCCATCGCTGCACTTGACAACCCCGGCCGAGGAAGTCACAGCATCAAAAGGAAGGAGAAGAAAGCCAAGATACCTTTCTCCTCAAATGCAATTTACAAAACATTTCAGCATCTGGAACAAGGGACATTAGTTTTGATTATTTCCTTATGATATTTATTCGATTTGTTATACTTAAAACTATTATTGTTTTCTATTCTATCTCTCCCTCGCTCTGTTCTTCTCTTTCATCCCCATATTTCTGTTCATTTGTCAAGCACGGC
>NW_010531951.1:0-1655 GCF_000687285.1 Phaethon lepturus | reverse complement strand
AAAAAAAAAAATCAGCGGCAGGAAGAAAAAAATAGAAATCGAAAAATGTCACCAACGTGGCCTTTTTTGCTTTATGGCATTAAACGAACTGCCTGCCCAGGCAGAAAAAAATAAAGCAAGGGTTTGAAGTCTGCCATTATAGCGACCAAAAGCGAAGCACAAAAGTGAGTCAGTAATTAAATACTTGGGTAGCCCGTTTACCCAAACCTCTGCTACCGATGGCGTGACGCCGCTGAGGGATGCAGACGCGTGGCTGCCACGTCACGGGCTGCAAGCTGACGTGGCGTTAACCCCAACTCACGTGAGATACTGAGTTAAAAGTAGCCGTGCTCGGGTGTCAGAGGGACAGGAGCCCCACTCGAAGCTTTATAAAACCAGCCGAAGCCGTAGAAATCAGCCCGGAGATGCTGGCGGATGGTCTCGGCAGCTGGGTCCGGCGGCCGCAAGTCTTGTTCTCCGCCCTGCGTGAGGACAACTGTGTTGTCCCGTCAGCCAAGAGGGCTCCTCTCACCCTTCAACATGCCCGTCCCGAGGAAGGAGCCGCGGGGAGTCTGCGGAAGAGCTCCTCATCAAGCTGGGCCGATAATGGATTTTTTGGCTCCCTGGCCAAACCAGAAAAAAAAACAAAAAAACCCAACATATGTTGAATCTCAGCTTTTGGGGGAAAAATATAAAACCCAAAACATGTCATGTTGGGTCAACCTGAAATATCGTCTTTGATTCGAATCCGAAGTACTTTGTTTTGCTTTGCTGAGTTATTTAACTCTTTTGTTCTAACTTTTGTCTTTTAATTTAGGTCAATTTAGAAAGAAACAAATGCTGTTTGGAAACAAAAGGCTTAAAGGTTTTGCTTGGGAAATGTCAAATGTTTTAGCGACTCTAAAGTGAAATGTTTTGACATTTTCCAAAAAAGAAAAAAAAAAAAAAAAAAATCTGTGCTTTTTTCTAGCTGAAATCAATAGCTGAATTTGACCTGAAAGTATGAGTTTCTCTTCTCTCCTAAAACTCCATTTTTAAATGGAATTACTTTCAGCAGCAAAAAAAAAAAAACAAAACACAAAACCACCCCGAACCCTAATGCCCGAGTGTCGTTCTTCTCTCCTGTGGCCAGGGAAGCCCCCAGAAACCCTGCGCTCGCCCGCTCAGGTGCCCACGCTGGACGCGCGCTTCCCGCAGGACCGGGGACGCTTATGGACCTTCCTCTTCCGGCCCACAGCTCCCCGGCCGTGACGAGAATGCGCACGGGAGACGGCTCTTCTTTTTCGAGTGGGGACCTTTGCCACCTGCGGGGGGCTCCGAATCCCTTCCGGCCCCTCCCGTGCGCCCTTGTTAAACCCTGCTCTCGTTTAGGTGGCTGGCCGCTCTGTCCAGGGAGCGGTCAAGGTCTGCTGAGGTCTGGGTTTGGTGGTGTTGGCTGCTTCAACGCCTTTCTGGACCTGGTCCTTTTCTCCTCTCCGGTGCCTGTACTTCGCAGAAGTTGGCCAGTTGCTCCGTCCTGAGCGAGCGGAGTTTATTTAAGTCGGTTTACAGTGGCATGGGATACAGCTGGGTGTTACAGCACACACTTAATAAATTACCAGCTGGTAAGTAATGTGTTCGGACAATGGGGAGAGACAATAGCCGAGATAAAAAAGAGTAAAAGTCATGCCTGCTCC
>NW_010531950.1:333-4853 GCF_000687285.1 Phaethon lepturus | reverse complement strand
CTCCCGGCTGACCGCGGTGGCGGTGGCGGCTCTGGGCAGGTCCCAACACGAACACGACGTGATCAAAACCAGTCCAAAAAATGTCCGTCATCAAACCCAGTGTCATCCAATCTTCAGTGACCCTAGAAAAAGCTAATCTCAACGAACCATCGACTCGAAACAAAACAAAGAACGCTCAAAAGACCAGCGAGCGCCAGGTTACCCCCGTTTTCTCCTACAAGGATCTAATTCAGCTCCAATAGGACAGTTATTATTACATATTAAATGAATGGCAATTGATTATTAAGAGCGTATTCATTGAAACTGGGTAGATGGGAAATAAGATACCTGCCTATTACATAGCTGTGAAACCACACTGAATACGCTTCTAATGACCAACTGCTATTTACTTAACATTCAATATCCATCGCTAAGAAAGGTCTCTCTAGATTTAATAAGCCTCTGTTATTTTATGTTTAATTAAATACCATCCACTATTAAAAACATATTTAACTGAGGTCGAAACCAGTAAAAACTGTATCTTATAACACAGCTGCTAAACCTCAAATATCTTCTTAATGATTAATTGGGATTTAGCACATGATCGCTGTCCTACTGAGAGCGGATGGAAACCGGAAGCTCAACGATTTGGGGACCAAAGTGCTTTGCTTCTGCAAACAATTCTGCTGGTTAAATAGTTTGGCTAATAAAAATAAAACAGAGCAGTGGGAGCCTCAGTTCCTACGTAACCCAACTTTGGAAAATTCAGAATACAGCACAGCCGCTCCCACAACGCCTGCCGGACAGTGCCAGGCAACTTCCACGGCTGTGCAGGGGAGCCGGGACCGCCGTCCTCCTGCGCGGAGAGGTCTGGGCCCCCAGGGTCCATTCCTGCAGGCCACGGCATCAGCGGGTCCTCTCCAGGTCGGCTCTGCCCCAGCTTCGATGCAGAACCTCTGGAGCGGTGGGCCAGGGGCCTCCTGATGGGACAATTCCAGTTGGGATTGCGAACGGCTTCCTATCTGCTTGGGCTGGCCAGCTGGTGTGATTCAGTGGTTCATCGCACCTCCCAGCTCCTCCAGCAGAAACCAGTGGGGTCTGCAAGAAGCTGGAGACAGATGGTCCAAAACCTTGATGTTAAAACCAAGAGATATTTTCAGGCTAAGGGACCGATGAGCTCCCGAAACCAAGGAGCCTGCAAGCACAGGTCCTGCGAGAGCAGCAGAGTAAGGACAGATCCTCCCGGCACTGCCCCGCACAAGCACCCTCCGCGCACTCCACGACAGGCAAAATGGAAGTCCCTCAGCCGCCCAGCCCCGCAGACCCACAGCCCAGCGCCAGGCACCACGTGTCATCTTCATCGCTGGGCGCGGGGGCAGCTGATGGGGGGAAAGGGCCTCTTGGCAAGGGGGAAATGAGCTTGAACAGGGAGCAGGGAGAGGTCCAAAGCATGTCAGCACTTGGGAAAAAGCCGTTCCACCTCAGCGACCTCCTGCAAGAGGATTTATTTTTACTGTTTTTGTTTTGAAAGCCCTTGAAAGCAAAATCTGATACTAGCAAAGTATTAAATATAGCCACACATACCCACACAGATTGCACAAGAAAACAATTTAAAAATAGAAACAGCGAGAATGAACATGAATGCAGAGAAAAATATCAAGAGAGGAAACCCAAGAGGGTCCTTTCCTTCTATTGTTCCCCTCCTAACCTCAGGCACGCTGGGGAAATCGGGGTTAGACAGTGGGCTGCGCGCTTCGGTCCTGAGAAATGAGTCAAGAGTCTGGAACGTGGGCTCAGCACCGGGCAAACCCAGTGGCACCGTGTCATGAGCTCATCCGCTTCACTCAGAGGAACCTTGGCGTGTCAGACCTCGGTTTTGCGGTGCTCTAATGAGATGCTCTGAGGAAGCGTCACAACGGAGCTGCTCACCCCAGCTGGGTGGCTGGATGGGGTTGGAGATAACCAAAGCTCTACCCCGAAGTCGTGTCCTAAGAGTGAATCATCATCCTGCCATGAATGACATACCAAAGGGATAAGAAAACATTCCCAGTGTCTGACAAGGCATCGTGCTATGCATGGGGGGGTGGTTCTAAATATCCACACTGAGCAGGCATCTTTGGAGGAAAACCTCTACATTATTCAGTGTTTCTGAAAGCAAAAGAGAACTTGGGAGTCCAAGCAGCTTAACCAGAGGGAAGCGTTTCAAAGAAGACCCTTGGGCGCTTGCCCTTCTGCCTTGCGGGCAGGCTAGCTAGAGGCTGCCTCCACATATGCTCCAAGGAGAGGACATGAAGGAGAAGATCTCTTGGGAGGACGCTAGTGGAATAAACACGTCACCAAAGAACCTCTCTCACCTCCCAAATCTGAGCACCAGGAGGAAAGTAGAGTTGGTTTTTATTTCCTTCTCCAAGCACTGCTGTGTACGTATTTGTATATATACACAAATATACAAACTACCTACTTACTCTTCACAGCATCCCTCCCGTGAACTAGCCACACCACAATGGTAAACAGTCCACAGGAGATACCATCTGAGTTGCTTCAAAGCAGAGGTGTCTGTCTGAGGAATATGGTGATTAAGGATGTCTCAATCTCCAAATCAGCCTTGGAGACCTTGCTGGAATATTGACTACTGCCCCACAACGCCATGGAAGGGGCTCGATGTCCTGTCTCGTTCAGGAGAAGTCAGTGGATGCGAAGAATCAGGAGGAGGCCTCTAGAGATGCCTCCCTAGTCCAGTGGAAGAGAGAGACACCCGCTCCCTACTCATTCGTCTCCACTGGGCAGCGCTGGCCTCTTCTCCTTCTGCTTGTTCAGACAGAAACCTTTGCTCATCTTAAAGCAAGTTAATCTCACTTTTGATTGACTCTTCATACGGATACAAGAGCCTTACAACCTAATACTATATTTGGTACCTACAAATTACTCCCATGGGGTACAGAAGACCTCAGGAGCTGCTCCAGCACAAGCACAAGGGTTTACCTGCTTCAGATCTCTTTGCATCCTTGCAACCCCACGGCATGAAAGACGACTTAGGAGCACCTTTTCCACCAACAGAAATACGGACCCCTGCACATCTTCAGCTGAGGCTCCAGGCCATCTCCTGTTGAGTTCAAGCGTTGCCAGGAGAACACTGCACAGCTGAACATGGGAAAAGGGCCCAGGTGGGCATCATGGACATGTGGGATAAGGAAATGGAGATAGGCTGAAGCAGCCTCCACGGAGATCCCTTTGCAAGTTTAATTCCATAACAGCAAGTTATGGTCCTTGGCCCAAAGCCAAGGTGAGGCCAGCCAAGCCCTCTGTGGAAGAAGACAACTGAAACAGACACAGGGCTCACGACAGAGCCAAATTCCACTTTCCATTTCTGCTGGAGAGTTCTTATGTCACTTGAAAAATATCACCAGCCATCCTCCTTTCCATGTCTGCAACAGAGGCATCTGCTCCAGTCAATGGCAAGATGAGGGTGTCATCTCCAAAGACACTACTCCTCTCCTCTGTTTTACACACCCATTCACACGAGCCAACGACACCCTGGTCATGCCCACTTCTCTCCATCATCGAACGAAGGGAGTCCAAACACCCAGCCCAGACACGTACGTCTGTACCGCTGTGTCTCTGCCTGTACAGACAAATCCCACCCCTCGTGTTTCCATGCCTCAGTTTCCTCCGCTGCAAAAGAAAACCAGACTGCGAACGCCATCCCAACCCAACCACAGCAACACAGCGAGGCTTAGTTCATTACAGCCTGCAAACTGCTTTGAGATCCTCCACTGCTATACAAACCCAGTGCCAGTATTTGTTTAACCCTGCCGTGCAGACGGAGGCAGGCACCCAAAGCCACAGCACCGCCGGCTTCTCGTAGCTGGCCCCAGCCCCACAAGGGGTAGCAGATGGATCGGCTGCTGCGAAACAACAACTTCCTTCTTTCTTTTTGCTGGAGTTAACTGGGGTTTAGACTGGGATCTCGGTTACATTTTGTGGCCAGCCTTTCTGGAGACAACCACCCGCCTGATGCTGGGGGAGTACGAGATGTCTAAAACCACGGGCAGTTGGGTTTATTTGGATTCCAATCTTCCCATCGTTCAAAATCCTGGGAAAATGAATATATGTAGCTGGGGTGAATTTTTTGTTTTGGAAATAAGCGTTAGGCTGGGGGCAACTGGTTGTCCAGCCAACCAGCCGGGAGGCTGGGCTCCCTCCCGCCCTCAGTTTGCCTCTCCTACGCTTCCCCGTCGGTTCAGTCAAGCAGAAGTTTGCAAGGACGACAGTGATGTGCGTGGCCTCCGAGATATTCGGGGGCTTGCGGGCCAAGCGGAGCACACAGGCACACACGGAGCCTGCCCTCCGCCAAAACCTGACACCGCTCTGGAATGTAGAAAATTGCAAACGATACTTTAATTCCACAGTCACTCAACAGTAGCTCCGGCCATGGGAAATACTGGGAAAGGCGCATGCTTGGGAGCGCTTACACGGGGCACATCCAGCCCCAGCCTAATCCGCCGGGCTGGAAACCGTGCTATCTTTATCAAAACTCCCAG
>NW_010531950.1:0-217 GCF_000687285.1 Phaethon lepturus | reverse complement strand
CCGTGCCGCTGCGGACAGTCTCATCCTGCCGCACCGCGTCTCCATGGCCGCAGAGCCCTCTCCTCCAGCCTGGGCACCGCAAAGCTCATCGCCGCCCTCTCCACCCAGAAACCGGCTGTGCTGAATGGTTTTTGTCCAGAACCTCCCTTCTCTCCATCGGGAAAATCCCAAAGCACGTCCCGCGGCCCCCAGGCACGGTGCTCCCCTCCCAGCACTC
>NW_010531949.1:674-2357 GCF_000687285.1 Phaethon lepturus | reverse complement strand
CGATAATTCTCCGGTTCTGACAAGTCGCGCTGCTGTAGCTGCCCATCTGGGGACTCCAGCCCAAGAAGTATTAAAATCTTTCTTTTTTTAATATCGAGAGGTATCAAGAATTATTGGTTCAATTGGTTATTTTGAAAAAGTGACTTTTTTAACCATTTCCGCAGCAATTCAACCTGAAATTATTTGCAGCTATTTAATTTGCGTTTATTCTTTTTTTTTTTTTTTTTTTTGTTTTCGCGAACCTGCTTGCTCGGGGGAACGGGACTGACTCGGCAGCACGACGCGTGGAGAGGGAGCAGCTCTGCAGAGGGGCCGTACAGGTGCCCGGGGACCAGGCAGCGCGGTCCCCGCCGCAGCATCACGTGCGCGCAGCGGGTACCAGGCTCTGTCACACCTACTCCCTTAAAGCGTTACCGATTTACTCGTGTAACAATTCCAGCTTATAGCAGGGCTTCGTGGCGCTGCGTGCTTTTTATCGTGGTTGATAGGAAATTAATCTCTTGGGCACATCGCGGGCTTTTTATAGCCTCGGGGTGTGCTGGGCTTGTCATCCCTGCGGTGGCACAGCTCCTCGCTGGGGCTTTGCAGCTTGCGCCTCCCAAAACGCGCGGGCGCTTGCCTGTTTCAGCAAATAATCCGATGAGTTAAAGCTTCTAGCCATTTTTTGAAGCTTGCTGATTACTTAATGGGCCTTAATTAATCTCGTGTGGGAGCTAGAGCTTTCAGCACTGTGGGATCCTCACCGCAGAGTGAAGATCCTTCCCCTTGGGTGCGGGGATGGATTTATCTGCTGATGCCTTTGGGCTGGAAGCAGGGGAGGTTTGGGCTTTAGTGCTTAAACGGGGCTTGTCGCTGTTGTGGAGTCTCCTGGGAGACGTGCCGAGACCTCGGTGGAGGATGCTGGCTCGATTCACGTTGGTCCTGGGGCGTTTCCGTGGTCGCGGTGGGATCTGGGGTGCAAACCTTCCCCGTGCTTGCCGGTGCCTCCCGGCAGCCGCCTCCACCGTGCGCTCTCGCGCTTTGCAAAGGGTTTTCACCATGGTGATTTAAAGAAAATCCTTTTATTTCCTTCCCCCTGTGCCTCTAAATCATGTGCTGTGAAACCTGGCGGTCCCCAGGCTCTGCTCCTGACCCGCCAGCCTTTCCCTGCCTGCCCCTGGCTCCGCATCGGGGGCCGAGGGGGACGGTTTGGGCACCGCTTTAATAGACAGCGGAGTTGCAGCCAGTCCCACGAGTAACGGCAGTACTACCCGCCGCGGCTGAGCAGCACCTGGGCTCTGGAGGTGTCTTTTACTTTTCTTTTCCTAATCGAAGGCGCGATGGATGCTCAATTTTGCACTTTCGTTTCCGCAGCAGCCAGCCTGTTTATAAGAAGGCATCGCCTGCGCTTGGGGCAGCGAGCGTGTTTACGGTACGGATAGGCTTTTTGTTTCAGAGGCACCTTTCGGAGCATAACCATATCCTGTTTTGCTGGTGCCGCGCTCTGCGCGCAGCCGGCGTGCGTCGCCGGCGGCATCCATCCCCTTTCCCGTCACTCCAGGAGCTGTCGCGCGCGGCAGCGCCGGCTCAGCCCCTTCTCGGGGTGCGTGGGTGGGAACCCGTGGGTGCCTTCCCCAGCTCACCTTTACCGGCAGCCAAACGCGAGTCCCGTCCGTCCCCGTGCCATCCCCCGGCACGGGGTGC
>NW_010531949.1:0-643 GCF_000687285.1 Phaethon lepturus | reverse complement strand
TGCGCCGCCCCCCCCCCCCCCCCCCCTGCCATAGTTGAGGCCACCAAAAATCAGGAGGACTTGGGTCTGGGCACAAAACAATTATTTTACGGTATAAGATAAAATCTTATCTTACATTTTTATCTTATACTTACGTTTTTATCTCTCAAAAATTGGAAATTTTCAGTTTGTCTCAGCTTGTGCTTCATGACCTTGTAGGAGACCCTCAGACAGAAAGAGCTAAGGTCTTTCTGGTCTGCGCTGACAGTCGTTAATAGAAATAATTCCTGAGGGTAGGTTGCGTGGCTGCTCCCCACGTGGCTGGTGAAGTTTTGCTCGGTGATGACACAGCAGGAGCGCGGGGTGGGTGCACAAAGGGGAGCGGGCACGGGCCCCGCTGGCCACGGGCGTCCCGGCTGGCTGCTGCAAGGTTGAGGCTTTGGCTGTTTCTTGGGGCAGAGCTAACCCTTAGCGCTGAACGTGGCCATGGCATCAACATGGAGTTCCCAAAACCCTTTCCCTTGTGCCTCAAACGGGACCCTGCCGCGCACGAGGGGCAAACAGACATCGCTGGGTCTCTAAAGTGGTGCTGTCCCAGTGAACACCGGTGACTTGGGCTTTGCAGGGTGCTGCTGGCTGAGCCCCGCGAATTAAAAAATCGGAC
>NW_010531948.1:0-1224 GCF_000687285.1 Phaethon lepturus | reverse complement strand
CTAGGTTTAGATGTGCTAAATACAAACAGTACAAAAAAGGGGAGATGACTGACTTTACCAAGGTGTGCAGAGCAGGAGGGAGTTCTCCAGTTGTGTTGGGAACAGCAGGTGTTGCAAACCACTCAGGCAGCTCAAATCCTCAGGGACGACTGCAGTACGTTCCCTACAACAGGCAAATAGCATGGAAAACACGCAAAAAGAAAGCATGTAATGGAGAAGAGTTAACGTTGCGGAGGCAAGCAATGCTTGACCAGCCTTGCTGCCTCTGTGATTAAATGAGAGGCTTTGTGCTTGTGGACAGAGTGGTGGACTGAGTATACTTCCACTTCAGAAGGCTTTGGTGCTCCCATGTTTTTCTCGTTTGTAAGCTGAAGAAGTACAAGCTGGATGAACAGAGCACTGTGTGAGCTGAAAATTGCCCGGACTGCTGGACCTAATGGGTATAAGTGATGGCTCAATGTCCAGTTAGTGTCTGGCGAAAAGTGGTGTAGCCTCGGTGTCCAGTTCTGGGTGCAGCCTTGTTCAGTATCTATCTCCCTCAAGAGCCTTGTCGCTGGGATGGAAAGGAAGACTGTACCCTCAGCAAGTCTGCAGAGGACATTAAACTGGGGCAGTGCACTGGATGGTACTTTAAGTATGGATCTTTCATGTAGGTGGGTGTCATCTTCAGTACCGCTTCATTACTTGCTTTGGCTGTCTTTGGACTGCAGCAGCAGGGGCAGCCGGGCACTTGCCTGCGCTCGGTGCTGTTGGCTCCTAAGATGAGCTCAGCAGTGTTGGCTCCTGAGATGGGCTCGCAAGTGTGGGCTCCCAAAAAGTGCTGAGTGCGGGAGTGTCATGAATGAGTGGTTTAGGCTGCTTAAAGAATCACTGCCAAAGACATTAGAAAGCAAATGATGTTAATAGCAATTTGTAAAAAGCGCAACTTAACAGAATCCGATGGCAAGGTCCACACTGTAACTCTTCAATATGAAAAAAGCATACAAAGCGAGAAATCCTGTTAGAATTAGGTTGGAATGATTTACACATGGATTGGGAGGAATGATTTACAGAGAATCAGGTTCTAGTTTCAGTTTTCAGTTTCTCAGGTTGTCGAAGGGCCCAGACCCAAGGCATGGAGAGTGGGGGGAAATGCAGCACCACAGGGAGCCGGCTGGGAGGAGGTGTTGGAGGGCCCCGGAGCTGCACCCTGTCTCTGTGCGCGGCTGGTCCCCGCAGGCGCGC
>NW_010531947.1:0-1598 GCF_000687285.1 Phaethon lepturus | reverse complement strand
ATTTTAATTCCCTACCACCTTGGTTACACAAGGCTTAAACACTGTGAAAATGCTTTCAGGTAGAGAAACACAGACTTGCATAACACTGAAGCATGAGTACCTCCAAAATTCAGAGCTCCCTGCCTCCAAATTAGCTTTACCACCCAAGGCAGGGGAGTACCCACCCCAGGGCAGAGCAGAATATTTCCGGAGTCCTGCTGCCCTGAAGGCACATCAGCCTCTTGGAGGTAAATCCACCTCTGAGATCCTTCCAGGAGCAATAGCTAGATGTATGCCAGTAGTGTAGGCAGCTCCTCTGTCTGAGGCAAGCCCAGGCCAAGAAACACTTTTTGCAAAGTGAAGGGTTTTTTGGAGTGGAGAGGAGGGGAGTGGTTGGCCTGTGGCTCCATCAGCCCTTCTAGAAGAGAGATGGGGCAGCGGAGGTAGGGCAGGCAGCAGCCAGAAGCCAGGTTCACCTTCGTAAGGTGCACCTCTCTCTCCTCTTCACTTATCACTTCCCTCCTGTTATTCTTTGGACAATAGATGAGATGGGTTGCCCTTGCCTGCTTCCCACCCCAACAGCCCCTATCCCAAGGGAAAAAGCATCACTACAGACCACAAATCAATTCCACTCCAGAAGAGAGGCAAACAAAGACACAGCAAACCTAAAGATGTTTATTTCTGGATTATTTCCATCGAACTGGCAAGTTCCCTTAAGCAAAGTAAATACTTCTCAGCCTAGTGACTATTAATTAAAGAGGAATGCTTTACACCCAAGGAGAATTAGCACTTGTTCGCAAAATGTATCTGTTTCCTCTAATTCATTTGTCATTGTGCTGGGGAAGCAGCTTTCCATGAATATTTCAACACAACAATCAGTTTAAAAAACTAAACTGGATTTAGTGTAACAACATTTTTCCACAGTGTGTGGAGACTCCAATAACTGCAATAATCTAAAAGCAAGATCCCTTTCTCCTCCCGTACGTCACTTGAGACTTACAGCTATCATTGAACTGGGGAAAAAAAAAGAAAAAAAAAAAAGTAACCAGAAATAAAGAGAAGAGCATTGCGGGGAACGATGGGGAAGAGGTAATTGAAAAATAAAATCTGTTCTGATGTGCAAATTGTATATAAAGACTTCTGATGAGAAAGAGGGGAGTGTCTGATGAGGAAGAGGGGAGAGTGTGTTGAGAGATAACAAGAACCAGTAATTTCTATTCAGCAAAGCCACCAAATCAGAGAGCAGTGCTGATCTTATTGGAGGAGAGCCTTCAACAGCGACTAATCCTGTCATATTGAAAGAAAATTGTAAATGTTCTCTGCAGAAATTGCCTGCCCATTGCAGCTAATCGAGCCCACTTGGTGCTCACCCCTCCCCACTCCCCCCGCAGATGGGCAGCAAGCGGGCCGGCAGCCGCAGCACCCCAGCAAGGACCTGCACCCGAGGTGCTCACCTAGGCGCCCCGCTTCCCTCCCTCGCCACCACCCCCACGAAGGTGGCAGCTTGCCCTCATTTCCTCAGAAGCGCTGGGGGAAGTATGAATTATTACCAGCTCACTTACGAGTCCCAGCTTCTGCTATTTTTAATTTCTGCAGTTTTGTCTAAACGGTTGAGCCAG
>NW_010531946.1:0-2320 GCF_000687285.1 Phaethon lepturus | reverse complement strand
CCTGCAAGCAGCCAATCATTACAGGCTTTATCCGTCAAACAAATTCATATTTTACCTTCCCTCACAATCAAGCTGAAAAGAAATCTGACATTGTGCAGTAAATGATGTAGCCCAGTAAGATAGGCAAGTCCAACCTGCTACATATGTGAATAAAAATGGAGTATCAACAGCATTTGTTTTAAACTGAAGTTGCAATAAACCATTGGTGGGAAAAACAAGTATGAGAGACATGTATGAGAGAGATTAATCATGTAATTATCTGCAGTAATTATTCTCCAAATACTTCTCATTTAGCCTTAAATAAATAGATAACATCACAGTATTTGCAATAGTTCTCCATATTTAATGAAGTGAAATTTTGCTACCAAACACTGCTAAGTCTGAGGTAGGGCTTAATCAATTGCAGTGATTCTGTTTTTAAGCACATATCAACACAAACATGCATACAGGACTTTTTAGTCTATTAAGACAAAGCATTTACTATCATAGAATCATAGAATAGTTTGAGTTGGAAGGGACCTTTAAAGGTCATCTAGTCCAACCCCCCTGCAATGAGCATGGACATGTACAACTAGATCAGGTTGCTCAGAGCCCCGTCCAACCTGACCTTGAATGTTTTCAGGCATGGGGCATCTACCACCTCTCTGGGCAACCTGTTCCAGTGTTTCATCACCCTCACTGTGGAAAGTTTCTTCCTTGTATCTAGTCTAAATCTACCCTCTTTTAGTTTAAGACCATTACTCCTTGTCGTATTGCAACAGCCCCTGCTAAAAAGTCTGTCCCCATCTTTCTTATGAGCCCCCTTTAAGTATTGAAAGGCTGCAATAAGGTGTCCCTGGAGCCTTCTCTTCTCCAGGCTGAACAACCCCATTATAAATCTAAATTTAATTTAAGTTTTCATTTGTCATCAGACATATGTCAAAACACTCATGACTTCACTGAGAACAAACATTCAATATTTTCAAAAGTATTTATTCAATTTTATTTCAGAAAAAAAAGACAGTAATGTAGCATTTACAATTACTGCTATTATAACAATGTTTTGCAAATTAAAAACAAAAGAAAAATAGTTTGGTAACACAAATGGTTATTAGTTTCTTACTTTCAAGAAGTGAGTGTATTTGAAAATACTTTCAAATCAAAAGCCCTGAAATTATTATTTTAAAGGAAATTACAGAATTCTACCTTTTGTATTAAAAAATAATTAAATGCTATAAGAAAAGTAAATAATAGCTGCTTTAAGCTTTAAAATATACTCTAAAAGTGAGCACATCAGGTTGAGTGTGATGTATTGAAACCAAAAACTCATCATATCTATGATGAATTTTTTTTTCAACATTTACTATGCTATCAAATAAGAACAAGATAAATTAAACATAGATTTGGAAGTGCAAAGTCTGCATTGGGATGACCAAAATATGCATCCTAGTATTTTTAATATAGGACATTTAACTAATATATAGGGAAGAGGCTGAATGTTTTTCAATTGTATTTGGTTATGTAAAGAACACTGTTCTTTTTCAACAACTGTAACCAGTATTGAATCAGTTTCTGAAAATGCCTCTAAATTCCAAGACAGAGCCAAATAACTTCAGATTAAAAGATTCAAATCATGAGGTCATCTAGCTCCACAGACTATGCAGCCCCGACACTCAGAGTCACTTTTAGTCAAAACATATCTAGGAGGAAGACTGAACTTCCTTAACTTCCAACAGCGTTACTACCTGCAATACTGCCAGCCTCAGTATGGGCTGTGTCCACACTGCAAAACAAAAGGCAGCTCAGGAGCTGCCAGGGTCTGGAGCCATGATCTCTCCTTGGCTCTTCTTCAGACCACTCCAACTAGCTCTCTCCAAGATAAAACCAAGATAGTGTCCTGAAGTAGTCCACCCTAAAGGTGACTCCCAGCAGGCCATATGGACTAGAATTCATCAAGTTTGGTTTCCTTTAACCTACACAATCCTCTAGTGCTACCCTAGAGTTTTTGAACCCCAAACATCACTTAAATGCCCTCATGTGACATCTCAAGACACGCAGTGTAAAAACAACAGTGCAGTGGGCTGCATTACACCCCGTGTTGTTATTTATTATTCCAAACACTTTCAACTGAACAAACATATAAAAAATAATAATTATCTTGCTGTCACAGCAGCATCATATAGGGCCCAGAGGGAATTCAGAGCCAAGTGCTGTGCGAAGACAACACAGGCCATCTGGTATAGAGTCCTGAGCAACTTGGGCCACTCTGCATCACCTAATTTATGGGTTAAGCATCACACCCAGGAACTGATGTGTTGGGATCACCCTGCAAGGGCTCGAC
>NW_010531945.1:1569-10418 GCF_000687285.1 Phaethon lepturus | reverse complement strand
GGTGATGGGTTGTGCTGAACCACACGCCAATGTCTGGGCAGCCGGGTCAAGCAGTGCTGCAGCCGAGGGGAGCGGCGGCCTGTCTGCTCGGTTTGGTTTCAGCAGTGCTCCTAAGGCCTGAAGGCTTCTGAGATAGCAGGACTCAAGCAGCAGGGACCAGGGGTTTTCTCAGCTCACAGGAAAGTTCTCTTCTTGGAGAGGTGCAAACATCTGCAAATAGAACCCAACCTCCATCGACAAAATATTCTTGCGCAGACCAGGTCAAAGTCCTCTTTCCCCGGTGGGAGACCTGGAGGTTTTTATGTCTGCAGCCTCTTTGGAGATATAATTGTACCCGGCCTCCTTGCTGCCAAGTACAATATTGCTGCAGCCAATAATAATACTCGGTTTCTAACAGAGCTCATGATCACCTTAAGCATTAATCTGTCTTCACAACACCTCTGGAAGATGAGGGAAAGATGGAGACAGAAAAGCTAAGCGAGCTCCTGGAGGTCACTGAAGCAGCCAGCAGTAAAGGCTGCGGTCAAGGAGCTCCAAGCTCACAGCCATGTTGCTGGACCACGCCACCCTGGGCCCCGGGCGGGTGGGGGAGCAGGCCCTCTGAACAGCTACGCGTTATGCATAATTTGCCACACAAATTCTTTTCTAAAACAAGGAGAATCTCCACCTGCCCTGATTCTACAGATTTGATGAAATAGTGCTTGAGACTTTTTTTAACCCCATTTTGTTCAAGCTGACAGCTCCTTTGGAGAGTGCTTGGGTATCTCACCATCCTGTACCGAGTTCTTTCACACAGGTGTACAAACCAAGGGTCGGCAGGAGATGGCACTTACTAGAAGCCTTTGGCTCTTGGCGCACGTGGAGAAGTCAAAGAGGACAGCCGGCAGTTTTCCGCCGCCCACCGTCCCTGCACCCAGGTTCACCTCCACAGCCCGCTCCTCGGCACTGCCCCCGCCGCGGCGGCCTCTGGGAGTCCCCGTGGGGTGACGCTAATCCCCACGCACAGCCTCGCATACAGCCCCGAGCGGGCAACGGGACAGGAAAAACTCGGGCTGGCACCCGTCCCGCGCAAGAGCACGGCACAGCTGAACGCTGAAGGAGGAGAGGTCTCAAGCTCTTGCCAGCATTACTTACAATTCACAGGCACCTGGCTAGCTGTCACCAATCTGGTTGTTTTTATGCTAACTTCTGCTAAATTACCCCACTGGCGCCAGGTAACACCAGACAATTCACATGCCATTTGAACAGAGGAAGCTTAAAAGTCAGCCGGCAGAGCTGATGAAAAGCACCTCGCCGAGTCAGTTTGCTACCAACGAGCTCTATTAAGTGACCGTAATGCAGTTCATAGCCCTGGAGTAGTCACCGTCCCTCACTAATCTAATGGTAGTATTGACAAGGATCATTTACACAGCTTCCCTTAAAGGTTACCGCTATTTGTCAGGGACTCTCTGCACTCCGGACGCACATGCAACCCTCATTCAGACCCACGGCTCGTCCGTCCCCGCCGCAGAGCCACGATCCCAGGCGACAACAACTCCTCGCTGCACGAGGTCACGACGCTGCAGCCAGGCGCTGGGCACCCGCATCTAAACATCTGCCAGGGATTGACGGGAGACGGGAAAAACCCACCCTGAGGGCTGAACTAGTGCAGAGAAAGGGGTTGTTCGACAGCAGTACCTTGCCACCAGGTACCAGTTAATCTGCATAAAGCCTACCCAGCTGTTTCTCATGGTCAGTGGACTTATTCCCCTAATGATCCAGCCATATCACAGAGCTGTAGTTTTATGTCCTTGATCATTAAGTGCAACCACAGCTTCATTTTACATCTCATATGTAAAAAAAAAAAAAAAAAAATATCACTAGTCCCTCAGGCATCATCTCTGAGCTTTAACAAGCAAGAACTAGCCTCAGGATTTTAAATACATGGATCTTTCTGGCTAAAATGTCTGCTTTTCAGCTCCATTCCTTCTCTCTTTTATAATGATGGTCTGAATTGTCCAAACATCACTGCCTCTATTTGGAGGAAGTCTCATCTCCTCAACATCCAACTCTGTCCAGTAAGTGGAGGGAAACCACAGCAACAAAGCCCTCCTGATGCAGATGAGAGGAAAAGCAAGAAGAGCTAATGTGAGCAATGGGCCCTTTAAACCCTATCTGCACTTGCAATGTGAATAGATAAATTACAGAAACACTATTTGGAGCTCAGATTGATCTTTGTCTTTTAAAAATAGCTTAAGCTGTTTAAAAAAATCTGATGATATTCTACTTAACTTCCCACCTCACTTCACAGATACAGCCAGAATCTCCAATGTAGCGGGGGCCAGTTCTTGAGATAGATAGTCTCACTGTGAGGGAGGATCAAAGGATCAGAGCAGTCCTTGGGATGTAATCCCCAGCAAAGAGGGATGAGATTAGCAGAAAGGCAGCGAGGGAAGGGCTCACACCTCTGACTCTCTTCAGCCTCTTGCCATTGCTCCACGCTCTCTAGTGGACATGCGGTTTGAGCAACTTTCTCCTCCAGGCAGAAAGAGGCCAGATTTGCGCCGTGCTTGGAGGTTTGCTGGAGGACCTCTAAAGCCACTGTGTAATGGAGCTTGCTCACTCCTTCCCCAAAGCAGATGTTGTGTACCTGCTCCTGTCCAGCTCTGGGACCTCTGGCTGCTTCTGCAACTCCAGGTCCACAGGTAACCTCGCGGTGGAGCTAAACCAGGTTCATGGTGTTCAGTGTCCCCATCTAGTGGTCAAGTAAATAAAATTAACACACCTTTAAGAATGAACAATCTGAAAACCAAAATACTCATTTGTGGAAAATATTTGGCACCATCAAAAAAAAGGAGAGACAGCAACGGCAGTAGGGGAAAGGCAGGGAAATCAAAAGCAAAGGTAAAGACCTCAATAACAGCTAGTAACTAAATAACAACAACTCCCTCAAAAATGTGTCCCGATTAAACAAATGTAAGTGAAATCCCTCACAAGAGGCAGGCACAGGGACCTGAAACCTGGAGCCCACTTGCTGTCCTTTGGATTGGGCACATTGTTGGGACAAACTGGAGAGAGGAGGCCAAGCCAAGATGACTTTGACTCAAAAAGCATGGTCTATGAGAAGGTGACCCACCCTTTTAATGTTGAGAAAGCATCTGCCTGGATTCATCTCACCTCCCAAGCCCTTTACCAACTTTTTCAGTGCAAAAGCACCAGCTCCCCATCACAAACTCAGCACAAGCTCAGATCCCAGCTCCTCTCAACTTTTAGCACAGAGGACATCAAACCTGGCCAAGCCTAGCAAGAGGCTAGGGGTTTAAAGATGTCTCCTCCCCGAGGTGAGCCCAGCTGTTTCTCCTGGCTCTTTAGCCCTGGCTTTTCTCCTGGCGTATGCCTCTCTAGTGCCTTTGGAGGATTTCCCTACCTCCTGCGGGGCTTCTTGGGTCACTATTCAGCTCCTCCTGTAGAGAGATGTCCTGAGACAAACAAACTGGTATGTCATGTGCCATGGTAGTGATAGATTTTTACTGGAGAGATAAACTAAACATTCAAAATTGAGAAGCAAAGAGTCTGTATTTGTGGAAAAATTAAGCCTGTATTATTGGAGTTGAAAACACCATGAAGAATTACAGTATTATTATTCATTGTAGCAGTGATGGTCTCAGGCTAATAAGGAGGTGAGGTCTGCCCAGAGAAGTGATAGCTGTTATTAGGCCAACTGGAGTAAGAAAAAAGAAAAAAAAGAAAAAAAAGAAAAAAAAAGAAAAAAAAGAAAAAAAAAGAAAAATAAAGAAAAAAAAAGTTGGTTTCCTTCTCTGTCTGACAAGAAACAGCAAAATGCACACTAAATGCAGGAATTCAGGCCCAATTTCTCTTAGTTCAATCTAATTATATTAGTTGATTTGTCCACTTGAGAGAGAAGCATAGTTAGCACTCGCCGAGCAGAAAAGCGAGTTAGCAAAGGGACTGGGGGAGCAGAGGAGTAAAAAGCGGGTTAGGACCTGTCTGACACGAAGACGTCAACTAGCCGGTGGTAATGCCATGAAATCTGCCCCTATGGCCAGATCTCTGATCTTCTGTACCAGCTAGACTTCTGAGCTGCTCTTCTGAAGAGTTTTGTCTGCTAACAGAAGCCAAAAGCAGAGGATTGGAGAGCATTTTTCAAGCTATGACCCTTCCCCGTTCGGACAGAGAAACTGTACAACACCAGTACTGCAGTACCGGCACCGAGCCCGACGGGAAGGAAGGGCTTTTCCGACTGCAGCTGCCGAGCCGCAGTGACGAATGCTGCCGGCACACGGGCAGGACGGCGTATGCTGCCGGGGAGGGCAGGGGAGATGCCCGAGGACTGCAGAACCGGGCGGTGTTTAATGCTGTTTTCCCAGCAGCAGCTTTGCAGCCTCATTGAACAGCTTTAGTGAAAGCGAGCAACAAAATACGGAGCAGATATGAAGTTTCAAGCTACGCTGGCTGAGCAGAGGAACCTGCGTGACCGTGCAGGGGCTGTGCATGGCAGTAATCCCTGCTCACAGGAGGATCTAAACCTCTCCACATCCTCTGCACAGCCTCAGGGAACAAGCGAGGTCCTGAAGCCACCCCTGCTTGCACCAGGGACCATTGCTCCTTCCCAACGGGTGCAGGAGGGTTATTATTTTCTCATTATTTCTCTTTTTTCTCTTCCATACCACAAGCAGCTTGCAAGAGCATGGCCAGGAGACAGAACTTGTCCCCACAGAAAGCTGAGGAAATCCACTCAGACTGAGTTATTCTAATAGGAGGCAGTCATTGCTGATTCTGCTCCCATTGAGCAGCATATAGGAATAGCCATTAAGTTCAATAGAGCAGGACCACACAATTAAAGGAGAAAAGATTACCTCCCTTTCCCATTTTCTTCTGCTAACAGAGAAAAAGATAAAAAAAACTTTTTTCTTGCTATTCCCAGCATTTGCATAAATCTGTGCTCTAAAGAGCAATGCAGAGATCCGTAGCCCAAAAGCCCAGATCTTCACCTTGATACAACAATGAATCAAACTTCACGGCCCCGCTGAGGATCCCCACCAGAAGAAGAGGTCTTCTGGTCCCACAAACTAGGACAGCTGGTGCAATGGTATCCCAGCCTCCCTCCACAGGAAAGGAGCAGGGCAGGACATCCCACCTGCCCTTCACTGGCACTAAAGCCTCTGCTCTGTGGCAGCAACTGAGAAGCTTATGGATGCCTGGAACCTCCAGGACTGAGGAACTGCCTGTGTGTTCTTTAAGCACAGGAAACACGAGTTGAGCAGAGCTGAGAAACCAGCTATTGGCTTCCAGTCACTGTACCAACCCACACCCTTTTCCTCCTCTCTAAAAAGAGGGTACTTGCCTACTTACATCACATGGTGTTTAGGCTGTTAGTTTCAGGAACATAAACACATCCACATCCCTCTCCAAATATTCTCTACCTAATCTGCTAGTACATTTATAAATTATTGCACAACAGAGCTGCTGAGACTGCCAAGTCAAACCCTCCAAAGATAGGAAATGCAGAATTAAAGCTGGTCAGTCACATGCTATTTTATTTCAAATACAGTTGGTGCTTCAACTGGTGCACCTGGGAAGAGCTGGGTTATGCAGTGAATTCAAATGTTGTCCATGGCAGGCTTCCCGCATTTGCTGCAGAAACCAAGAGGGGAACAATGCAGAAGATTAGAGAAAGAGGAAAAATACTCTCATTGCTTAAAAAGAAATGCTGTTTAGAGACACGATTCTCTCTGAGCATATGCCAGAAGGACCCGTTCTGACACCACACCATGTTTTCAGACCAAGTCGCACAGGGATGGTTGGTAACCCATTGCCTCTTCCTAGTTTTCCATAGGTCAGGCACAGGTGGATATTCAGCAGTGGCTATGGGGTGCTGGGGTGGATACACAGCAGCGAGGAGGAGTGCTCCTGGCTGTGGGTGAAGATGCCTGGACTTAATTCTGTGTTCTGTGACCCAGGGTCTCAGTGCTTCAGAAAGGACAATAAACTTCAGAAAGTGTTTTCAGCAAGCTTGTACTTATTTTCTCAGTTGCAATATGGGAATAACAAGATCACCCAAACTCACAGCGAAGCAGCGAAGATAGTAAACTAATGCCCATAACGGTTTTGGTAACATCAGAAACACGTCCAAACAGAAAAAAAAAAAAAACTCAGCTCTTCACTGAATGAAACAAGAGCCCAGTGGAAACTGTGATGTGCAGTCAAGCAATCCAGCCTCGAAAGCCAAGGCATCCAGGTCTGGAGCCCGGGAGGCTCTCCCAGCCACCGGCCCATATGGGTGCGTCTGCTGCAGGCAGCGTGGCCAGCTCTTGCCAGCCAGATCAGCTGTCCTTTCCGCCAGCCGCTGCCGGGATGGCCGTCCCAGGCATCCAGCATCGGGTGCCTGAGCAGCCACGTCAAACATCCCCTGGACCGAGTACAGGCCGTGGGCCAGCTCTCAGGCCACGCTGAGGTGCACAGTGCTGCTAAATCAAGGAAGTGGCTCTGTATATTCATGAATTCAATATGCATTAAGCACCGCCAGGCTTATAGTTCAAGACTAAAGCACCTAAACCCGTCCGTTCATCGACTGCAAAGTCCTGCGAAGATGAAAAACATGCGGGTATTACTTTGGCAGACAGCAGGATCCCAAATGCAACGCTACTTTTTCCTACTTCATGTTGAAGCTGTTAAAATTCTCTGCATATTAAATGTCCAGTCCCACTTTCAGGGTTGACTTAAATGCGGTTTCCAAAAAATGTGCTGAATATTAGTCATTTCTCAGAGAAACAAAAAGCTAGAGGCCCTTTGATGGGGTTCCTTGCATTTTTAAATCACATGCACACACACTAGTTAGAAGAATTTGGCAAGTATGGTTATACATGTCAGTATCTCAGAAAAACATGCACTATATGAATGCAAAATTCTAGATGTTTATAATTTTTCTTGAATATATTTTTCGTGTCTTTAACCTGAATCTCTCCTACATTACACAGCACTACACCACCAGCTGAAGGAATGCAAAAACGAAGCACACAATACCCAATAACCAAAAACTGCATAGAACTGATGTCTGCTACCTTCAAAAAATCAACTTCTGTTGCACTCATCAAAGGAAACAAGGAAATAACTTTTCCCCAGTGCTTAATAGGGATCTTATCTTGTATATGGGTGCCAGAAAAAAATGTTCAGCAACGTCTTGGAGGAATGTTCCTGCCTCAATGTTTATCACCTGAATTGGTGTTAGTGAAGTAAACTTGTAGGAGCTGATGTTGAATAAACTCTGAATCAAAACACTTGCTCCTGGAAACAACATACTTGAAGGCAGAAGACAAATTTGAACAAAATTCACAGTACAGGCTTATATGTTGGAGTATTTATTCAACATTCAGGTGAGAGTCAGGCTTCCTACTGCCAAACCTAGCTTGCTAGTGGCCACAGATAGCACCCACAATAGAGGACACCTCATGTTCTGCAAGTCCCAATGCAGCTTTTAGACCACCTCAGCTCAGACCTGGCACTCCTGGTCGATCAGAAGTTAAACATTCACAAGTACAACGTACAACGCTGCAGCGCCTAACCTGGTATCCAGGCTCCTCAGAGCAAGTGGGGAGCTTGGCACTAGTTAATAACCGGGTTTATACAGGTAGGTGTAGGCAGACCTGGGCTCCTCTGTCTGGGCTCTTAGCTGGCTGGATGCAAGCCAGTTGCGGTTCAGAGGCTGTTTAGCTGCATTGCGCCTGAGCAAATATGCCCTGCCTTTCAGCCGGATGTATTGATTCAAGCACAGCAATGCACTTATATCACATATCCAGCTGCTGGATCACAGCTGTCTCTCATCTGGCCAGCTCAGACCACAGGCAGAACGGATACGTCTGTCTGCACTTGTCTTCAGAGGCATCTTCCAGTTTGCACACTGGATAGCGAGCCACCTAAATTATCTCAGAAAAGTCAAGGAAAGATGCAGAGTTTAAGCTCTTAAGAGAGTCTAGGTGATCCCATGCCAGAGGACATTATCTCCTTCTGCTAACAGCGCTCTCAACCACAAATGCTCTTTTGGCATTCGACACCTAAGACAGGCTTTTCCCACAATATACAGCGAGAACACGATGCTCCTTCCTCACCCACACTGCCTTTTATCCTATAATCTCGTGATTAAAGACTTCATCTGAGAGGTGGAAGAACTCTTTTTTGCCCGAAGGCTTTTAACACCCAGCTTCTAATATTCAGCACAATAGTCTAGCCGTGAAGGTACTGCAGTGGGTATTCGGAGAGCTCACTCTGTTCCTCCTCTTGAAATTCCTCCACTTTTCTTGAAGCAGTTAGGTGTCTACTGGGGCAAAGCAAAAGAGAAGTTAAGTGGTTTCACACTCAGCTGAGGGTAGGGGCAGCTTAACAATGTAAATATTTAGCCAAAGTTGAAAAACCTAAACAAGAGATTTTGAGAACATCTGTCCCAGAATACCCTGAAGTGGAGTAATCAGGCTTTCCTGGGAGACAGTCAGGCACGTCTGAGTGCCAGCCGGCAGGGAAGGGATTTGGATGCAAGTTTCTCATATCTCAGATAAGTGCTTCAGACTAATGTGCCAGTCTCCCGGTGAAGGAGAGTGTGCGTAGGACTCGCTGCTGTCCCGCACATGGGGAGAGGAAGGCTCTGGGAGCACCTCGGGGGCACGACTCACAGGCTGGAAGGAAGCAGAGCATCTCGCTTCTCACCCCAGTGAAGCGCCAGCATGCATTAGGGCTCAGATCTGCAAAAATTTTAGGATCGTCTGACACAGAGTAGAAGTCCCTTGGTAGCGTGTGTAGGTGCGGGCTGCTGCTCCCCTCCGAGGCTGCTGCTGCCACCCCACGTGCCTGGCATGCCA